>NC_140989.1:305425505-305486877 GCF_052327205.1 Somniosus microcephalus
TACAAATTCAGGTCTGCTGTAGGTACCTTCTCGGGCTCAGTAGCATTAGTCACTCCCATCAGTAGTCTGAGCGCTTTACTTTTATGGTGTTGACTCATACTGCCCTCTATCTACTTGCACGATAGCGTAATCCAGGGACATAATAATAGCAACCTCTTGTGATCTGGATCAGATAGGTGGACTGAGGAAACACTCGGTGAGCCGAGGCCTGATCCAAAACAATAAGCTGCTTTATTTTGCAGTAATGTGAACATACGGAATGCCTATTATGATCAGACTCACTTCATTCAAACACTACAATTTAACTTCACAAAATGATACAAAATAAAGAGCATGCCATGCTTCTCCACAACAGTGGGATATCTCACCTGACAGGGATCAAATGACTTTTCAACATGACAGGTGTAAAATAAATTTTGATTACCCACGCAAATTAATGAACTGCTTATTGTTTAGTCATTGGGGGAAAATAACTTCCATTTTCATCTAGGTGCCTTTTTTTTTTAAATTCGTGAGAATACACTTTGCTTAAAAAAAATTAAAAGTAATTCTTATTTCCAAATCCTTTCTGTAGAGAAATACTTAAAAAATGCTGAAGTTAGTTAAGGTAATTCCTATTAGTGCACTGTTTTAAAGGTGGACTGCAACTTGACACTCCTCCAAGCAACTGGAATACTTCTGAGACCCTTTGATGAATAATGTGGTTCTATAAGGAATTTGGAATTGAAATCACTACTTTCACCAGTTTTAAAATCATACTGGGTTATGGAGACTTACCTATACCTTGGACAGATTACAAGGCAATAATCTTTTGGATGGCTTCAGGTAAGGCTTGTAAACCACAACAGCAAAGTAATAGTGAATTATAATTTAAGCATTTCACCTATAACTCACATTTAATGCTGAGTTTTAAATTTACTGTTGAATAATGCAGCCAGTACTTTCATTTATTTCAATTGTCTTCCCTTCCACCGCCCCCCCCCCCCCCTTTCCCCAGTTTTCTACCTAATTTTCAAGGCTCATGCTGCAGTACAATGCATCAGGTTCAAACAGATCTCTGCTACTTTGCCCAAGTTATTATTGTACCCCTTGTGCTCACTGACCTACATTGGCTCCTGGTCTGGCAACACCTCAATTTTAAAATTCTCATCCTTATTTTCAAATCCTTCCACGACCTCACCCCTCTCTATCCCTGTAACCTCCTCCAGCCCTACAACCCTCCGAGATCTCTGCACTCCTCCAATTCTGGCCTCTTGTGCATCTCCAATTTTAATCGCTCCACCATTGGCGGACATGCCTTCTGCTGCCTGGCCCCTAAGCTCTGGAATTCCCCCCCCCCCCCACCCCAAACCTCTCCGCCTCTCTACCTCTCTCTCCTCCTTAAGACACTCCTTAAAACCTACCTCGGTCACCTGTCTGAATATCTCCTTATGTGGCTCGGTGTCAAATTTTGTTTGATAATGCTCCTGTGAAGTGCCTTAGAATGTTTTACTGTGTTAAAGGTGCTATATAAATGTAAGTTATTCTTCTTCTTAATGTATGAGCTTAAATAACAAATGTTGACAATCTATTTGACTGTGGGAGGCATTACTATTGTGCCTGATCTGTTCTCACCCGTCATCCACACATGCTCACTTTCCAACAGGGGTCATTGGATAGCAATGAGAATTAGGAACCCTGGCTGATTATTTGTTTTCAGTTGCTAGCCTAGGGACAGTGAAGATAATTGTAGCATTCCCTCCTCCACTAATCAATCGAAGATAAGCTAACTCAGCATAGACTAGAGATCCAACCTGGGACCCTGCTGGTCCATATTATGCAATATTTGTATCCACTGAGCTGTCAGGCAGATCCAGTGTCATATTATTTAAACTGCAGCTGCAACACTTTAATACTTTGAAATAACTAACCATAGTGGCACAACCCAAATCCTGTACAAAATGGCATAAAGGGCTCCCCTGATGGTTCAGTGAGTTTCCCAATGAGTAACTGAGCTATACAGACAGCGAAGATACCAATGGATGATTTTCCGCGGGGGTTCTCCCGATTGTCTGCCCCAGTGTAAATGCCGATCATGCTGTTTTTCCAGGGTTAGGGTAGAAGATCAAGAGAGCCCCGGGGGAAATTCGGCCCCCGAATTTGAACCCCAAACTGTACTTGGGTGGCTCAGTTGGAAAGTGCACTGTCTAGTGTGGCACTGAGCCATGTAGAGCAATTTTAAATTCAATATCTGGTCTTAACCGAGTTAGCTGATTTCAGCTGGGACAGCAGGCTGGGCTTCCTCTACTGATGTGGTCCGGTGATTCCTGCTAGAAAATGCCTGCACATGGATTCCAAGTGAGAACAGGATCAGGCTTAACTAAAATGTTCCTCCACAGTTGAACAGTCAACACCCCATTTCTAGGCTCTCGCTCATGAAGGATGGTCAATGAACTTGAGGCTAGCCAATACCTGCGGAACCATAGTCCGACATGAATTAACACCTTCAAGGCAGGAGAGGATAAAATACGTGGGAGAGAACAAAAGAAAGTCATTGATAAGGAAGCCTATATATTTCAAAAATACTTTCCAGCAACATCTGTTCTGACTCTATTTGAATTGCTGTTTTCGGTTGGCTGGTTTGTAATCACACCACTGATACCTGCTCTTCAAACCTTGGTAATTGAAAAGAAAGAAAGATTTGCATTTATACAGCGCCTTTCATGACCACGAGACGTTTCAAAGCACTTTACAACCAATGAAGAACTTTTGGAGTGTAGTCACTGTTGTAATGTGGGAAACGCGGCAGCCAATTTGCACCCAGCAAGATTCCACAAACTGCAATGTGATAATGATCAGATAATCTGTTTTAGTGATGTTGATTGAGGGATAAATATTGGCCAGGAGATAACACCCCTGCTCTTCTTCGAAATAGTGCCATGGGATCTTTTACGTCCACCTGAGAGTCCACCTCATCTGAAAGACGGCACCTCCAACAATGCAGCACTCCCTCAGCACTGCACTGGAGTGTCAGCCTGGATTTTTGTGCTCAAGTCCCAGTGTAGTGGGACTTGAACCCAGAACCTTCATAGACTCAGAGGCAAGTGTGCTACCAACTAAGCCACAGCTGACACTAAATAGTTAGAACCCAAGAGCAAAGTGTAGTGATCCATTATGTTGATGTACAAACCACACTTTCTGAAAAATGCCAGTATCTTAAAATGAATATGATTAAACAACAACAGCAACTTACATTTATATGGTGCCTTTAACATAGTAAAACGTCCCAGGGCGCTTATGATTAAAAGGAACCTTTTTAATGGGTAGGCTTCCTTATCTCTTGCCAAAGTATCATGAAAATGTTGTTATTATGGAGCACTGCAACTACAACAACAACCCACACTAATATAGTGGGCCCGATTTTGTGGATTGTGTGGGAAATGGTCGGATTCCCCCGAATGTGGGGTTCTGACACACAAAAAAATGGGTCAGCCAGCTGCACGCAATTTTCCCTCAAGTGGCCAATTAATTTCCAGCATGTGGGCAGCCTTGCTAATTGTCCATTTCCAGTCAGGAAGCCCCACAGTATGATGTCATCATTCGTGGTGCTTTCAAGGTCCACAGCAAGCATTGCTTCCTCTGTTGGCTTCCAAACGAACCATGCAGGATGGCAGAGGAGCCTGCAGCAGCTGTGGCCAGTGCCAGTCCCCGAGCTGCCTCCAAATTCGACGAAGCTTCACTGCAGGCATTATTGGATGGGGTTAGGGCCCACAGGGAGGTCCTCTTCCCTAGGTCAGGCATGGTGTGGAGATGCCGGTGTTGGACTGGGGTGGACAAATGTAAGAAATCACACAACACCAGGTTATAGTCCAACAGCTTTATTTGAAATCACAAGCTTTCGGAGCGCTGCTCCTTCGTCAGGTGATTTCAAATAAAGCTGTTGGACTATAACCTGGCGTTGTACTAGATCAGGCAGGAAGAGGCCTCCCACTGAGACCAAGGCTGCATGGATGCAGGTGTCAGCAGATGTCAACTCGAATGTGCATGTAACCTTGGCATCACATCTCTAACTCCTTCCTCTACTCCCCCACAGGACCATCCAGAGCCCCCATCCCCACTGTGGAGGAGGAAGAGGCTGTGCAGTCATGCTCCTCAGAGGAAGCTCCAACCTCTGAGGGCGCAGCGTCAGCAGAAGTAAGCGCACCCAGCACCAGCGCAGACACTCACACTTCGGGGGGACCTTCGGGACATAGAGTAGTGTTGTCACCTGGTGTTTCACAGCTCACAAGTGAGCCTCAGCAGATTCTGGAGACAGGGACAGCAGTGGAGAGTCCTCGTCGGAGGGCGCAGGACTCCGCCAGCTCAGCTCAGCTGCGCTGCATGTCGACCCTCTGCCTCTGGGTCCATCCGCAAGAGAAGAGGTGATGGATCTCCATGCACAGATGCAGGAGTCTCTGGTAGGTTTTGTCTCCAGGGTCGCTGCGAGTGCGGAGCGAATGGAGGAGTCCATAGCGACCATGAGCAGAGCCTTTGTGGAGTCATTGGTGCAGGAACGCATCACCATGGAAAGGTTGGCAACCTCCATGGAGGAGATAACTCGCCAGGGTACGGAAAACATGGTGAGTGCTCGTAAGAGAATGACATCTCTTGAGGAGCGTTGGCCATCTATTGAACAGAGAAACCAGACCTTCATGGAAGTCCTTCTGAGTAGGACTGCCAGTGCAGATACAGGTCCCCATGGCCCCCTCAAGCGCAGCAAGGTGCTCTCAAGCCACTTGCAAGCGCTGGCCCCTTCTAGTCTGTGCAGCTTCAGGTGAGTGAGCAGCAGCCTGGTGCTCCTCCTGCTGTTCCTGGTTCTGCTGCTGCCGCCTCTGCTGCTGGAGATAATCTAATGGCAAGAAGGGAAGGAAGAAAAGGCGTCCCATGCTTCTGGTAGATGCCTCCACTGAGGAAGCGCTGAGTGAGGGTGGCGAGAGGGGCTTCCCAGGAGATCACATTGGAGAAGTGTGTGAGGCTCCAACCTTCCACAGCTGTGCCTAGGCCTTGAAGAAGTAGCAACAGCAAGGTCCTTCAACATACAAATGCTGTCCCTTTAAATCGCAGCTTTCCCGAATGACCTGCAGCTGAGAGCAAGCAAGCCGGCAAGCTTCACGCCAGGTTTCATCAGCGGGGTTCCCCGCAGGCGTGTTTAGTGTGGGGAACCCTTGAAAATCGCAAGGGCACCCTAAAATGGCATTAAACATGTCAATAATTGCTGATTAGGGTCCCGACGGCCAGTCCCGCCAGCGGCGGGCGGGACTGAATCGGCTCGTGGAGAAACGGTGGTCCGAAAGTTGGACAGGGCGGGGAATCAGGCGGGGGGGGGCGGTCGCGACCCCCTATTTCGGTGATTTTCGGCCCCCACCCGCCCGATAAGCCACCCAACGGCTGGCAGAAAATCGGGGCCAATGCCTTTAATGTTGAAAAGTGTCTCAAGGCCCTTCACAGAGGCGTAATGAGAAATAAATGGATACCTAGCCAAAGGATAAAATATTAGGAGGGGTGATAAAAAAAAGCATGGTCAAAGAGGTGAGTTTTAAGGAGGGCTTAAAGGACAAGAGGGAGGTGGAGAGGCAGCGGGGTTTAGGTATGATATTCCAAAGCATGGGGGCCTAGACAGCTGGAGGCGCGGCCACCAATGGTGAGGCAAAGGAAGGGGGGTGCAAAAAAGGCCAGAGTCATAGGAGTATTAAAACTGACAGACGACTGGTAGTTTTTTTTAATTCTTCTCAGCTCAGTATTCTGTCTTTTGATGGCAGCATAAGAGATCATCAGTGATCAGTCATAATGTCCATTTTTTTTTAAGGGAGAACTGAACATCCAAGTAATTCATTCTATTACATGTTTCTTATTAATACTTCTCAGTTGTTTCATTCTCTTTTCGACAGTCACTTATTTAGATCTTCTGCCTTACCACGGCATCTATGCTGCGATATTAGTAAATGAATCAATGATTCCGTCTCTGTTCAAAGCCTACACCTTTATGGACTGTTTCATTACTGAAATGAGAATAATATCATTGGGTGGGCTTCAGTCATGCAATAGTGATTTTGCTTTTATCCATAATAACAGGAAAAAGATGCCATGTCAACCTAAACAGCTGAGAACAGATGATGGTAATTTAATAGAGGAAGTGAGTAAGGTTATAAAGGCTTAGTTCCACTTTTGAAAACTGAGTATTGGTCACACATTCTACATTTCTCGTGTGATCTCTGTGGGTTGGACAAAGTGGCTTTCATAAAATTAAGGCAATTAAGATGTCATAGAAATAATTGCAAAAATATTTATCTTTAAAATATTAGTAGCAATTTTGGTAGTCAGTGGTTAATGGTGTGCTTTTTTTCCAAAGCTGACTGTAGGGATATGTGGTTTTATACTTAGGAGCAAGATTGAAACATTAGTGTATAAATGGATTCCAATTAACTAGTTTAGGGGAGAATAAACAAAGTTGAACTTACGATCAATGCAATTTTTTAAAAAGCGTATAATTCTGGTAGGTGCTGGGTGACCTGAAAATATGAGTGTGCTCCAGAATCTGCAATGAAAATTTGGGAATCCAAATGCTAACCTATGCTGAGTCAAAACTAAATTGATTGTTGACACCACTTTCAAATCCTTTCACTACACTTGCTCATGTCATATACCAGCACTTATCATTATTGATGTAATTCTCTGCTGGTAAAAAGTGCTGAGCTTTCCAAATAAGCAGTTCAATCTATAGGAATCTGTTTAAAATATTGTTGTATGGTCATTGGCAGCTGTGCCTTGAGCTGGTTAGGGCCCAAGCTTTGGAATTCCCCCCCTAAACCTCTTCACTTCTCTACCTTTCTCTCCTCCTTTAAGACGCTCCTTAAAACCTACCTCACCTGTCCTAATTTCTCCTTATGTGGCTTGGTGTCAAATGCTGTCTGATAACGCTCCTGTGAAGCGCCTTGGGATATTTTAATACATTAAAGGCACTATATAAATGCAAGGTGTTGTTGTTGAGAGGTGAGTGAAATTAAATTTCTTCTTTACATTTATGGAGCAAGCTACTTTCTATTTGTTTTTAGAAGATAATATGGAAATAGCAAAAAAATCTATATTATCAATAAACACTACATTCATTTCCAGTAGAACAATAGCCTGTAAAGAATATTATACAGCTTGTGAAAACCTAAAGTGATAGTGCAAGAGCTGATTATTGATTAGTAAATATAGGGTGACGTATACGCTAATGTTTGCTATCAGTCACTGCTTCAGATCACACTGTAACGTATGGCAATGATGCCCAAGCAGATTATTGCTATTTGAACATTATGAACACATGAAAAGGATAAAGGTCCCCTGGTCCTCCCTAACATGTCAAGTAGCCTACCACTTTGACTGAGTCTAATTCTTTCATTATTTTAAAGACCTCAATCAAATCTCCTTGACATCTATATTTTTAGTGAAAAACACCAGCTGTATAAGCTTATGGTGGTAACCGAGAGCCCTTAAATTAGGCATCAATATAATGGCCCTCCTCTGAGCTTTTTCCAGGACTTCTGTATCACCCACCACACAGTATTCTAGCTGTGGCCTAGCTAAGGCTTTATACAGAGAAAGAATAATATTTCTTCTTTAATATTTAATTTTCCTGGTGATATATCCTAACCCTATTTGTATAACCTTATGGCACTGGACATGGACCTTCAATAACTCATGCACTATAATCCCCAGTTCCTTCTGCTGCTCAGCAGCCTTCAGCACTGAATCCGGCATGGCGTGTACATGCTTGGAGTTGCCCCTACCTGTAGTGTATGTACTTTGCAGAAGGAACTATATTCTGCAGCCCCTGTATACTGCAGTACCAGTAGTGACCACCCCTGTATATAAGCCTGTGTAGTAACTTTTGCATAGTAGTTCCAGTTTGTCTCCACTCAGTAAAGATCTGTAATAATCAACTCCTGCAGTCCGTGTCTCAATTACACACGGACATAATACTGGCGACGAGCAGATCCGAACTTACCTACAGTCTGCACCACCTCATGGGGATCCATCCCTGAAGCGAAGTTGTCAGAGGTTGAGGCCAGAAGGAAGAAAAAAAAACAAACAGAAGAAACGGGCGTCGACCGTGGGCAACCACCTCTGATTCATCGGAGTTGAAGATTTGCAGGAGAGGCTGTCGAGAGCGGGGCTTGGTTATCCTGTCGATGGTGTTCCAGCTAATCGGGCTGGTGGCAGGTAGTACACTGATCCTTCGTGGGCTGCGGCGGGCTAGAGCTCGATCGGGTGGCTTTTCAACGGGGCCGAGCAGCGTTGTTGGGAAGTGGAGAGAGAGAGGGTGGAGCACACAGGGCGCGGCCGGTGCTACGAAGCCGGGCAGCGTACAGACCCGAGAAGAGGGAGGAAAGTGTCCCGCAAGGTTGCTCCGACAACGGGGAAATAAAAGAAATTAGAAGCGCAGAAAGCTGCGAGGAGCTGCAGTTTGCCACGGGAACCGCGGAGAGCGGTGTTAGCAGCAGCGCGGTGGGAAGTGCGCGAAGACCATAGGGCGTCGCCATCAAGGCATAAAACGCCAGCAACAGCGCTAGCAGCAGCGGGGAAGACGGAAAGCGCGGGAGGCGCCATTTTGTTAAATTGGGGAAGAAGGCAAAGCGCGGGAGGCGCCATCTTAGATTTCCAAGTTGCCGAAGACTGGCAATATCACTGCCTATGATAATGCAATAGAAGACTGGACCACGTATGTGGAAAGAGTCGAAGTATATTGCGAGGCAAACGAAGTAGCCGATGAGAAAAAGGCATCGGTACTACTAAACTTAATGGGCGCAAGAACGTACGGCCTATTGCGGAAGCTGATTACTCCAGCCAAACTGATGGCGAAGAGTTTTAACGAAATTGTTGATATCCTACAGGAACACCTAAATCCTACACCGCTGCCGATAGCAGAAAGATTTAAATTCCACAAGAGAAATCAGCATAAAGATGAGAGCAATGCTGATTACCTTACGGAACTACACAAGCTATCAAAGCACTGCCAGTTCGGAGCAGGACTGGCAGATACACTACGGGACAAATTTGTCTGTGGACTCCTGAGTGAAGGAACCCAGAAGAGGTTACTCTCAGAGAAAGAGCTGACGCTAGATAAGGCTTTCAGCGTGGCAGTATCGTACGAAGCAGCAGCAAGGGGAGCTGCGGAAATACAGCAAAAGCCACAGGAATACGGCACCCACGAAATGACACGGGGATTTGAAAAATGTTATCGCTGCGGCAGAACAACCCATGACCAGAAGGACTGCTGGTCCAAGGACAAAATATGCAGGCAATGCGGAAAGATGGGACACATTGCACGAGTTTGCAGGTCTGGGAAGAAGACTAACGACAACAAAATGGCTACTAAGGAACAGTACAGGAAAGTACAAAAGATGACGGACAGTAGTTCCGAAGACCAGATGAGCGATAGTGAATCCGGGAACAAGAGACTAAGCTGTCTCAAACTTCACAACGTAATCGCAAAAGAGGATCACCGAACCATTTGGGTCACCCTCACGATAGCAGGGTCCCAAGTCAAAATGGAATTGGATACAGGATCAGCCCTGACCGTCATGAATCAACGAGACTACGAGCGGCTATTCTCACACATACCCTTGAAAGAGACATCCATTGTCTTGAAGACGTATACGGGGCAAAAAGTGTACCCCAGAGGGAAAATAAGGGTGCCTGTCGAATACAACGGCAAGGAAATACAGAAATTGTATCTGTACATACTGCAAGATGGTGGACCACCGTTATTGGGACGTGAATGGATCAGAAAGATAAGTTTAGACTGGCACTCCATTCAGGCACTGACGGTGGCTGGTAAAAAGGATGACGACGTCACACCTGGACGATTGTCAAAAATCTTAGCTAACGCCAAAGAGGTATTTCAACAAGAACTGGGAACTCTTAAAGGCGTAACCGCCTCAATAAAAATAGAAGAGAATGCAATTCCCAAGTTTTTCAAAGCAAGACCGGTACCATATGCAATTCGCCCAGCCGTTGAGGCAGACCTGGAGAATCTGGAGAATGCAGGCGTGTTATCTAAGGTAGACTGGAGTGAGTGGGCAACACCCATCGTTCCTGTCATGAAGAAAACGTTAAACAATAAGTCTGAGGAGCCAAGGAAGGTTCGCATCTGTGGGGACTTCAAGGTGATGGTGAACCCAGTCCTTCACACAGTACAATATCCTCTCCCGAGGATAGAAGATATTTTCGCCTCACTATCTGGAGGGAAGCGTTTTACAAAAATTGACCTAGCACAAGCATATTTGCAGATGGAGGTTGAGAATCCTCTCGGAAGTATCTCACGATAAACACTCACAAAGGTCTTTACCAGTATAATCGACTGGTATTCGGAATAGCATCAGCTCCGGCGATATGGCAAAGAGCGATGGAACAAGTCCTGCAAGGGATTCCGGGGACTCAGTGTTACTTGGACGACATCCTAGTGACAGGTGAAGATGACAGTGAACACCTTGCCAACCTAGAGCAGGTGCTCACTAGACTAAGAGAACATGGGCTACGAGCCAATCGCCCCAAGTGCGAGTTTTTTAAGAAACAGATATCGTATTGTGGCCACGTGATTGATGAAGAGGGGTTACATAAGTCCCCTGACAAAATTGAAGTGGTAGTTAAGGCTCCAGCGCCTGAAAATGTGTCGCAACTGAGGTCATTCCTCAGATTGGTGAATTACTACCATAAGTTTTTGCCGAATTTGTCCACAATTCTGCACCCACTGAACGCCCTTCTACAAACTGGAGTAGCATGGAAATGGAGCGATGAATGTAAGCGGGCCTTTCAGAAGAGTAAAGACCTAATCACTTCAAGAGAAGTATTGGCTCACTTCAACCCATCACTACTGATAAGACTGGCGTGTGATGCGTCTCCCTATGGCATTGGAGCGGTACTGTCACATAAATTCCTTGATGGTTCAGAGAGGCCGATAGCTTTTGCGTCACGCTCGTTAACTTCAGCCGAGCGTAACTACGCCCAGGTTGACAGAGAGGCCCTCAGCCTGGTGTGGGGGGGGTGAAGAAGTTCAATCACTACCTGCACAGTCAGAAATTTACTCTACTAACTGATCATCAACCTCTTGTCTCCATTTTCAACCCTCAGAAGGGCGTCCCAATAATGACAGCACAACGGCTACAGAGGTGGTCCCTTTTCCTAGGGGCACACCAATATGACATTGAGTACAAAGGAACTAAACAGCATGGGAATGCTGATGGATTGTCGCGCCTACCATTGCCGACGGTGGAAGAAGCACCTGCAGTGCATCCAGTGGAGATATTCCACTCGACCATAGTCGAATGTCTCCCTGTGACGAATGCAAACATAGAAAAGGAAACACGAAATGACCCGACACTCTCCTGGGTCTATGATTTAACGGTGAAGGGATGGCCAGCACATGGCGAACCACTGTTGTGAGCATTCTCGCCGAGAAGAGAACAGCTGTCAGTGTGCAGAGGAACCTTGATGTGTGGATCCAGAGTAGTAATTCCACCCAAATTGAAGGATAGAGTGCTCAATGAGCTTCATGAGGGTCATCTGGGAGGGGTAAAAATGAAGAACTTAGCCAGAGCGTTTGTGTGGTGGCCGGGAATCGATAGAGAAATCGAAGAGATGACCAAGAGCTGCACAGGATGCCAGAAGGTCCAAAACGCCCCACCACAAGCCCCTCTACATCCATGGGAGTGGCCCTCATCTCCATGGCAAAGGGTGCACATTGATTTTGCTGGTCCATTTATGGACTCGATGTTTTTAATTGCGGTGGATGCACATTCAAAGTGGCCAGAGGTAATAAAAATGTCCTCAACCACCACAGAAAAAACTATCACAGTCTTACGAACCATATTCGCCAGAAATGGGCTGCCTGAACAGATTTGCTCCGACAATGGACCACAGTTTGTGTCTGAAGAGTTCCGGAGGTTCTTAAAAAACAATGGTGTTAAGCATTACACATCCGCCCCATATCATCCAGCCACCAATGGATTGGCTGAGAGGTTCATTCAAACATTCAAGAAGGCTATCAAGGCAATGTGTAATGAAGACATACCCCTACAACACAAGGTGGATAACTTCTTGTTTGCCTACATGCGACACATGCAGCTACCAATCAAACTCCAGCCATGATGTTCTTCAATCGAAGACTACGATGCCGCTTGGATTTGGTTAAGCCAAACATCAGAAGAGATGTGGAGAACAGGCAGTTTCAGAATATGAATGAAAGGCCGACCAGGAGTTTTAAGATAGGTCAACCAGTTTTGGCCCGGGACTACCGCACAGAGAAATGGCAGCCAGGAACGATCTGTACACGGCAAGGACCTCTAATGTATACCGTGGACGTTGGAGAGAGCATTGTAAGACGCCATGCTGACCAGATTCTAGAGTCACTGGAAAATGTCAATTCCACACCACGATCCGATACACCTGGTGATGAAACCGAAGTACCAATTGCATCTACCTCAGAATCGGTGATATTGGAAGCAGACGAACCAAACAACGACGTTGATCCCGAATCAACTTTGCCAGAAGAACCTGATACCCCAAAGAGGCGTTATCCAGACAGAATCAGGAAGCCTCCTCAAAGACTGAACTTATAATTGCTTAACTTCAGCTAATGTATCTAGCAACTGTAATTGTAAATATGTTATTTAATTATTAATCGAATGTTATGTACTGTTTAGCTAAAAGGGGAGGAATTGTAGTGTATGTACTTTGCAGAAGGAACTATATTCTGCAGCCCCTGTATACTGCAGTACCAGTAGTGACCACCCCTGTATATAAGCCTGTGTAGTAACTTTTGCATAGTAGTTCCAGTTTGTCTCCACTCAGTAAAGACCTGTTATAACCAACTCCTGCAGTCCGTGTCTCAATTACACACGGACATAATACTACCCAAGTGCATTATGCTCCATTTATCTATATTAAAAGACAACCTTCAAAACACACAAGGAGCCTCTGCTGTACTTTATAATATCATTTACAGCTGATATTTGTGGAACTAGTTTTATTGCATTTTTGGGGAATATTGTGCCTACAGGAAGTATTGTGGTAGCCAGCTGTGGATGGCAGTTTCACCCCATCAACTCGGGATTTTAACTGTCGTGTGATAAAGTGTGAGGGCAGCAGCCCAGGGTGGAGTCCTGGAGATGTGATGAGCGATGCATGTTCTGGATTTTCACTTGATTAACTTAGTAAAGCGAGGTGTATTTAAGTAGAAATTTGCTTCAGGCAATTATATGGGTAGGATGAAGTCCACGATAGGCTAGATTGCACATAAAAGGAGTGGGCTATATTGACCAAATTAGCATTTCTGTTTCCATGCTTGTGCCTTGTGGCTGTCATTAACTGTGTGATGTTTAGATGGTGTGTAGAAATAAGCTGAGGCCCAAGATTCTGTAACTGATTTTGAACTCTCTCTTACCTAAGTTTTTTTCTGAGGTTTGCTTTCATTTGTACTGAGCAGGTGAGGGATACCAGTGCTGGAGAATGTAATTCTTTTACACTGGTTGGCAGCCGCTGTCAGTATGAAGCACTTCCAAATCCAAGTGCAACGTACACCGAAGCCTTAAGCATCCTATCTTGATCCTAGTATTAGTAATTCTGTACCAGCACTTATTTTACCATTTGTCCTGCCAATCCATTTTTATGACATGAATGAGATTGTCAATTTTGTGCTAAATTATGACCAATTTTTATGCTGTAGACCTGCGCCCATCAGAAACTTTGTTCAAACTGCCCAGGGGTCATTTTGATGTTGGGCAATTGTGTAAAACAGGTGATATCGAATCATCCGCGAGTTATATATCTCTCCCGATTTTCATTTCCACTGAAGTCAATGGGCTGCCGATTCGCTATCGTCCATTTTACACTATCAACCAAAGTCACCCCGAAATTTATTTCACGTAGGACTCTTGCAGTTCAAGAATCTGCTACCAGTCTGAACTGAATTCAAACCCAGATCACAGTGATTAAAGGATGATGTTCTAATGCAGTGTTATCTAGTTCCCATTACCTAGTTCATGTTTAAATATATACATTGACATACCCTGGTATCAGTCAAAACAAATGATTAAATTAGTTTATTCCCAAAAAAGGAGCCAAACAACAGCCTGATAATTATGATAATTAAAAATATAATCAGTTCAGTGCAAGTCCAAAACGGTAAAAGTTTGAAGTCAACCATCAAAACAGGTAAAACTACAAGTAAAACTAAACCATAGTGAACAGGAAATTAGATACGTAAATTGCCAAGAAATTATATTTGAGGTGATTATGTTAAAAGTCAAAGTTTATTCATGGCCTGAAGCACTGTACTTAAATAATCATTCAGCAATGTGCATGCAGGAAGCATGGAGGCACGAGGGAAGTTTAAGGGAGAGGGTAAGTAGAAGGGGAACGAAAGATGGATAGGTGGAAAGGGAAGGGGAGTGAAGGAGACGGGAGGAGTGGAGGGAGGGGGGAAACCCATAAGATTATGTTAAATCAAAGTGTGGCTCCCCAAAAAATATGGCCGTGAAATTCGGCACCTTAGTGCTGGTAGTTAAGGCTGATTTTTTAAAAATTGGTGTCCGCCTTGCTTCTGCCAACTTCCAGCACAGCCCGCACTGTTCGCCATCTTGGTGAGAGCGATCGTGCGGGTGGGACATGCGTGCACCGGCAGTATGCAGGCACCGGCAGTATGCAGAGTAGGCAGATCGTGACGTCAGTCAGTGTGCAACACTGATTTCATGCACGACCTGCCATTTTGGACACTGCTCCATTCACCCCCCCCTCCGAAACATGCACAGCTGAACGTGCCTTCAGCTGCACGAGGGACCCACCAGCACTATTCAAAGGGAAACATCCAACTTGCAGGTAAGTTGATTATTTCTCTTGTACTGACTCTTGCAGAATTTGTATGAATGCTGGGTTGCTGGAAGACATTTAAAAAGTTGGTAAAGTGTGCAGGGAGTGATGCTGGACGTTGGGAAGCCATTGGCTGCTACTGGAAGGCTTCTGACTACACCACTTGTCGTGGGGGGTCTAGTCACAGACCCCCTCGCACTGCAGCATGTCAGGGAGATGGACCAGAGGCAACAAAGATGACAAACTGCTTGCAGAGGGAGGAGGAGGAAGAGGAGGGCTCTCAGCAGGAGGCCTTACCTACCTAGGATCTTCAAGGAGCACGTCTCCTACCTGCACCTAAACCAGGAGCAGTTTGTTCGCCGGCTCCGCTTCACCAAGGAGGTGGTCACAGAACTCTGCCATCTTTTGGAGCCAGACCTGCAGCCTCAGAGCAGGGTGACGACGGCTCTGCCAGTGGCCCTCAAAGTCACTATGGCCCTGAATCTTTACGCCAGCAGATCCTTCCAGGCTGGAACAGGTGATATAGCAAACATCTCGCAGTTCGCCATCCATTGCTGCATCTGGGAGGTCACAGAGGCTCTGTACTCTAGGAGAGGGGACTTCATTGTCTTCTCTCTAAACAGAGAGAAACAGCAGGAGTGCGCACATGGCTTTGCCAGGATATCGGTCTTCTCCATGGTGCGGGGCGCCATCGACAGCACACATGTGGCTTTGCGGGTGCCGCATATCAATGGTGAGATGTTCCGTAACCTCAAAGGGTACCACTTACCTAATGTGCAGTTGGTGTGCGATCACGCCCAGGACATAATGATGGTGAATACCTGCTATCCAGGCAGCAGTCATGATGCCTTCATCCTGTGCCAGTCCGGTGTGCCAACAATCTTCCAGCCACCACGTCGAACCCGAGGGTGGCTGCTAGGTGACAAGGGCTATCCGCTCTACACCTGGCTGATAACTCCCCTCCACAATCCCACCACTTATGGCCAGCAATCATATAATGACAGCCAAGCTGTCACGAGGAATGTTATCAGGGCGCTCACGCATCGGTTCCGCTGGCTTGACTGCTCGGGAGAAACCCTCCAGCACTCACCAAAGCGGGTGTCCCAATTCATGGTGGTCTGCTGCATCCTCCACAACTTGACCATCATGAGGGTGCAGCTCTTGCCACCATGGGCTTCATGGCCACTTCAGGAGGAGGAGGAGGAGGAGGAAAAGGAAGGCAGAAGGGAGAAGGCAGCCTGTAAATCCATGTTCCGGATGGGTTGTCCATGAGCGCATCATCAGACTCTGGTTCCCCTGAATGAAACCCCAGATCCCATTGCGCAACACTTCCCCACCTTACCTTCCCTCTGTTACTGACCATCACAGCATCCTCTTGGTCACAATGCTGAAATGAAAGCCACCACAAAACAAACATAATTTATAAATGGTTCATTCCAAAACTACATAACAAAGTCAACTAATCACCCTTGTCTGTCTTTCGTGTGCCTTTGCCTGTCCTAGTTCTCCTACAACATGCTACCCCAGTGGCTGCAGCATGGCTGGTGGAAGGCTGCTGACTTTCAGTGGGCAAGACTGCAGATGGCCTTGGAGGACGACCTCAAGCAGCTCTGGGCCTAGAAGGCCCGGCTGTAGCCTGCAGCACCTCGGCATGGGTGGCAGCAGTCTGGGCTGACAGGCAGCAGCAAGGGCACAGGCAGAGTGGCAGTGGTGGAAATACGAAGGCTATTATCCTGAGAGAGGACAGCAAGTTTGTGCTCCATGTAGCCACTGCCACCACCCCCCCCCCCCCCCAGGGTGGTGCCTCAGCAATCTTAGTACAGGAAACTCTTTGGTATCCGGCACCGACGGGACCGGGATGGTGCCGGTTGATTTAAAATTCCGGATGACGGACAGAGTTATCTACCGAGGCTATTTTTAACAAACAAAAATAAAAAAATCAAGAAATGTGCAATATACAGTAATTGGGTACTCCCAGCAGCATGGAGGTGTTCGGACTTCCAATAGTGCCAAGAAGCCGAGTAGTGGCAGTTTGGAGAACTATCTCCACTGACTAACTCGGCCACCATGGGAGACTCGGACTCGGCAACATTTCCGGTTATTGAGGTGTTGTTTTCGGAGTATGAATTTTGCCGGTTAATAGAGAATTCCGGATATTTAGGTGCCGTTTAAACGAGAGTTTCTTTAATCTGTTGGAGGACAGATTTCCGGCCTACTGTGAGACCCTGAAAGCCCCTTTCCACACTGGTAAAAGCAGCCACAATGGCAGCAGTCTGAGCTTGCATGACAGAGGTCTGAGCTCCCACTGAAGCACTCAGATGTTGGGTTACTTCCGCTTGTGCTGCAATGGAAGCTGAGACATTGCCCATCAGACCCAGCATCATGGTTGTGTCCATAAGTTCTCTAATGGAGTTGCCCATCACTTCCATCCTGGATGTTGAGTCTGTGTGTCCCAGTTATGTTTAGGATCAATCACTGGACACAGACAACAAGAATAACTTTTAACAGGTCTTTACTATTCGGAGGTCAGGGCTGAACTGCCCAGCAAATCCTTACACAACACTTATATACCGGTGTGGTCACCACCGGTATTACAGTATACAGCAGCCAAGAGAAAGTAGTACATCTCTTAAAGTAGTTCTCTTAAGGTAGAACAGGTTACATACACCACAATCCTCCCTTTTTAGCTTAACAGTTATATCCCCATTTAACATAACATAATAACATATATACAACTTCATGCAAAACAGTTCAAAGATTCAGTCTCTGAGGAGGCCTCCTGATTCGAGTTGGATAACGCCTTTCAGGGGTCTCTGATTCTCGTTGTTGGGGTGACTCATCTAGTTGGTCTCTTATGGATTGGACATCATCATCAGGTACATTCACTTCTGAGGTAGATGCTTCAGGTTCACTAACTTCTTCCACGGTTGTCTCTGCCGTAACCATGGGTTCGACCCTTGTTCTCGATTCTACCAGTTGGTCAGCATGACGCCGTATTACATTTTCACCAACATCTACCGTGTACATCAGGGGTCTTTGTCTGGCCCGAATTGTTCCAGATTGCCATTTCTCGTTTTTATAATCCCGGGCTAACACTGGTTGTCCTATTTTGAAACTCCGAGTGGTCTTGTTATTTATATGCTGGAACTGTTTGTTTTCAACTTCCCTCCACACATCTGGTTTTAACAAGTCCAACCTGGACTGCAACCTCCTGTTATAGAACATCATGGCAGGACTTTGGTTTGTCACTGCATGGGTGGCGTTTTGATATGCCAGTAGGAATTTGTCCACCTTGTGTTGTAGTGGAATCTGATCTTCGCTCATGGCCTTTATCGCTTTTTTGAACGTTTGTACAAATCTCTCGGCCAACCCGTTTGTAGCCGGATGATATGGGGCAGAGGTATAATGTTTCACCCCATTCTTCTTCATGAATCTCTGGAATTCTTCTGACACGAACTGCAGTCCGTTGTCTGAACATATTTGTTCTGGCAATCCATTTCTTGCAAATATCGTTCTTAACACCGCGATCGTCTTTTCCGAGGTAGTGGTAGTCATCTTAATCACTTCTGGCCATTTAGAATGTGCGTCCACCGCAATTAAAAACATGGAGTCCATGAAAGGACCAGCAAAGTCAATATGTACACGTTGCCATGGGGTTGAAGGCCATTCCCATGGATGCAGCGGTGCAATCGGAGGTGCATTTTGCACTTTTTGGCACCCTGAGCAGCTTTTCGTCAGCTCCTCTATCTGTTGGTCGATACCCGGCCACCACACATAAGCCCTAGCAAGGCTTTTCATCTTGACTCCCCCCAGATGACCTTCATGCAGTTCCTTTAGAACTCTCTCTCTTAACTTAGGAGGAATAATCACCCTTGTTCCATACATCAATGTTCCTTGACAGACGGACAGCTGTTCTCGTCTTGCTGAGAATGCCGGTAACAGTGGATCACCATGTGCTGGCCATCCCTTCACTGTCACTTCGTAGACCCTGGACAGTGTCGGGTCGTTCCTGGTTTCTCTTTCAATACTTGCATTGGTGACTGGTAAACATTCAATGATGGTCGAGTGAAATAACTCAACAGGGTCAACCGTCGGTGCCTCCTCCTCTGTAGGTAGTGGCAGGCGCGACAGCCCATCAGCATTACCATGCTGCTTTGTACCTTTGAATTCTATCTGATATTGATGTGCCCCTAGGAAAAGGGACCATCTCTGGAGTCTCTGTGCTGTCATCACCGAAACACCCTTCTTAGGGTTAAAAATGGATACCAACGGCTGGTGGTCTGTCAGAAGCGTAAACTTTTGGTCCTGCAGGTAATGATCAAACTTCTTTACTCCCCACACAAGGCTGAGAGCCTCCCTATCTATCTGAGCATAGTTGCGTTCAGCGGAGGTCAATGATCTGGATGCGAACGCAACTGGCCTCTCCTGGCCATTTGGCAACTTGTGTGAGAGTACTGCCCCAATACCATATGGAGAAGCATCACAAGCCAAACGAATAGGCAGCGTTGGGTTGAAGTGAGCCAACACTTCCTCTGAGGTGATCAATGCCTTGCTTTCGCGAAAGGCCCTCTTACAGTCCTCGCTCCACTTCCATGGTACTCCCTTCTGCAAAAGAGCGTTCAGCAGGTGCAGCACCGTGGATAAGTTTGGCAGAAACTTATGGTAATAGTTAATCAACCCTAGAAACGACCTCAATTGGGATACATTATCCGGAGCGGGAGCCTTCACAACAGCTTCGATCTTGTCAGGAGACTTATGAAGCCCCTCCTGGTCAATGACATGACCACAGTACGAGATCCGCTTCTGAAAGAATTCACATTTCTGGCGATTAACTCGAAGACCATATTCTTTCAATCTGGTGAGCACCAGTTCCAAGTTTGCAAGGTGTTCCTCGTCATCATCTCCTGTAATCAGAATATCGTCCAGGTAACATTGTGTACCTGGAATTCCCTGTAATACCTGCTCCATGGCCCTCTGCCAAATTGCCGGAGCCTCTATGCGTGTTGATCGTGAGATACTGGCGTGACTCTTCCTCAACTTCCATCTGTAAGTACGCCTGCGCCAGGTCTATCTTGGTGAAGTGTTTCCCGCCAGACAACGAAGCGAAGATATCCTCAATCCGCGGAAGCGGATACTGCACCGTGTGAAGCACCGGATTAACAGTGATCTTGAAATCTCCAAAGATGCGAACCTTCCCCGGTTCCCCCGGCTTGTTGCTCGATGAACGCTTCATGACGGGGACAATGGGCGTGGCCCACTCACTCCAGTCTACCTTAGACAGTACTCCTGAATGTTCTAGCCCTTCCAGCTCAGCTTCCACAGCAGGTCGTATTGCATAAGGTACCGGTCTGGCTTTGAAAAATTTCGGGTTTGCATGTTCTTCAACCTTGATGTTTGCCGTAATTCCTCTCAGTGTTCCCAGTCCCTGTTGGAACACCTCTTTAGCATCGTCCAATATTCTGGACAATCGTTTAGGTTTGACATCTTTTGTACCGGAATCTACCGTTAGTGCTTTTAAGGAATGCCAGTCCATATTTATTTTCCTAATCCACTCCCATCACAGTAGTGGTGGACCTCCCTCAGGTAGCACATATAAGTCCATTCCTCGGCTTTCTTTGCCCTTGTGGACCACCTTTACCTCTATCTTCCCGATGGGGTATACTCTTTGCCCCGTGTATGTTTTCAATACAATCTCCGAATCCCATAGGGGAATATGTGGGAATAACGTTTTGTAATCTTTCTTATTCATGACCGTCAATGCCGATCCAGTGTCCAATTCCATCTTCACTTGGACTCCTGCTATCTGAAGTGTGACCCAAATTGTTTGGAGGTCTGCTTCCTTACCAACATTGTGTACTCTTAGACTACCCAGTTCATTACTGCTGGAGTCTGAATCTGACTTCTGTTCGTTCGAACAGTTCTCCGTCACCTTGTGTACCTTTCTGTACTTTTCCTGCGGTGACTTTTTGTTGCTGGTCTTCTTTCCTGACCGGCATACTTTAGCTATGTGACCAAGCCTGCCACATTTTCTGCATTCCTGATTTTTGAAACAGCACTGGTTCTGATCGTGCGTTGTCTTTCCACAACGATAACATTTTACTGTACTCAAGACCATTTGATTGGTGCTGAGTTCCGGTGACCGTAGCTGCATTTCTGCAGTGCCTCTCGCTGCGGCTTCGTGCGATGCTGCAATAGTGACAGCTTTATCAAGCGTAAGCTCATTCTCCTCAAGCAGTCGCTTTTGTGTTCCTTCTTTTAACAATCCACACACAAATTTATCTCTCAGCACATCTGCTAGTCCTGTTCCAAACTGACAGTACTTTGCTAGCTTACGCAGTTCAATCAGAAATTCAGCGTTGCTTTCGTCTTTCAGCTGCGTTCTTCTGTAAAATTTAAATCGTTCCGCTATCATCAGCGGCGTGGGGTTTAAATGATCTTTCAGGACAGTAACAATATTCGTGAAAGTCTGATCCGCCGGTTTATTTGGTGATAGAAGGTGCTTCAATAGCCCGTATGTTTTCGCACCCATTGAGCTTAATAAGGTTAGTGCTTTCTCATCATTTGGTACCTTATTTGCTTTACAATACACTTCCATGCGTTCTACATATGTGGTCCAATCTTCGATATTGCTATCAAAGGTATTAATGCTCCCATGTTTAGGCATCCTTGCAATTTTTTTTTTTTAATTTTTCTTTTTTTCAAAATGGCGGCTTCCCGCGCTTGTCTTCTTCCCCCGCCTACTAAAATGGCGGCTTCCCACGCTTGGCGGTCTTTCCCGCGCTCGTCTTCTTCCCCCACCGACTACAATGGTGGATTCCCGCGTTTGCCTTCTTCCCCCGCTGGCTGCAATGGCGATTGCCTTGCTGCTGTCGTTCTCGCCTCCCCAGCGGTTCTCACTCCCTGACGCTGCTTTGCCTCGCAGCCCCGCTTGCAGCCCGGTCCTTTACACCGGCTGCGTTTGAATTCTCCGCGGCTCTCGTGCCTTAAGCTTCTCAACTCCCCGACGCTGCTTTGCCTCGCAGCCCCGCTTGCAGCCCGGTCCTGTACACCGGCTGCGTTTGAGTTCTCCGCGGCTCTCGAGCCTTAAGCTGCCCCAGTCGCTGCGCCTCTCGGCCTCGATTGCAGCCCGGCCCTTTCTACCGGCCGTGGTCGAGCTCTCCGCCCTTATTCCTCCGTTTTCCCTCCCCTACTCCACAGCCAACGTGGCCGACTTTCTGCTCGTGTCGCTGATCGGCTTACCCACCACCGTGGTAGAAGGGATGATCACTGCCTGTCGCTGATGGAGGGCTTCGTGGTCAGAATTCTTTTTCTTTTTAACCCGGGTTCTCGATGCCTCCCTTGCGATGGTGCTCAGCAGGATGATGAGGGCGGATGCCTCTTCTCGACGCCCGTTCTGAGGACGAAGCTGCCTTGGATGTAAAACTGCCGCAGGGTAAGATCGGACTCATCGCCACTGTTGAGTCTGTGTGTCCCAGTTATGTTTAGGATCAATCACTGGACACAGACAACAAGAATAACTTTTAACAGGTCTTTACTATTCGGAGGTCAGGGCTGAACTGCCCAGCAAATCCTTACACAACACTTATATACCGGTGTGGTCACCACCGGTATTACAGTATACAGCAGCCAAGAGAAAGTAGTACATCTCTTAAAGTAGTTCTCTTAAGGTGGAACAGGTTACATACACCACACTGGAAATCTCGGGCTCCAAGCTCTGTGTAAAGCCCTGTGCAATGTTGGAGCCGGACTCCTCCATGTTTCTTGACGTGACAATATGCTCTATGGCAGGCCTACCAATGCACCAAACATTTCTGTGTGCATGCCCATGACCCTTCTTCTGAAAGCTGCCCCATCAAAGTCCTCATCTGAGTCCGCTGCAGCAGAACTTGTGCGTGGCCTCGCCCTCCAACCTGAGCTACTCTTTCCCCCGCCCTGGCTGCAGGCCACTCGTGCCTGGTGACTCACCATGTGCAGATCCCGCCTCTATACTACCCTCCAAAGTATGATTAGTGCCACTTTATGAGCTTGTGCCTGCGAGTGTCAGATTGAGTGACGGTGTCTCTTCTTCTCCATCACTCTCCTCCTCTTGTTCTTCCTACACCGGCTGGGCTGATTGGATTTCTCCTTTCAGATACCGAAGAAATCCAAAGTGTAGGGTTCTGGTAAGGGGAGGGGGCGAAGCAAGATGTGCATGCTTACGCCATCAGCAGCTTGTAAGTGAGAAGACATTTTGGGATGAGAAGGAGGATTGTGTATGAGCGTACCATCATTATCAATACTTTCAGCCTCGTCGATCATCACGGCCTCAGTGACGGCCCCTCCAATGATGTCTAGCACCGTCTCCTCCAGCTGGGTCAGGTTCTGCAGCAATGCCTGCCCCTCACCTGTTTGTTCCTGCTCATGCCAGTTATGCGGCACCTTGGCCTGCAAGAGAAAGGGAAGTGTGTCAGTGAGTGTGGTGCAATGTGTTTGTGTGATGTGCCTGTCATACTGGAATAGCTGTCAGTGTGTGCAAGGTGTGAGATGTGGGTGTGAGGCTTGCAACAGTGGTACATGTGTGTGAGGGTGCGGTGAAGCTATAATTGTGAGGTATGAGTGGTGATAGCTAGAGATTGTTGGTAGGTGAGTGATGGGGGTGTGGTGCTTTTAGCAGTGTGTGAGGCTAGTGGTGCAGTTGGTGGGATATGGAATTTGAAGATGCATTCACTGACCTTTACCACTTGTGTGAGGTCATTAAACTTCTTTTGGATCCAGGTCCTGGGGGAAAGACTGCTGGTACTGACTGCTTCAGCAATCTGCGCCCACTGCCATCTTACAGTCAGTCAGGAGGGCCCCCTGGTCTCCTGCAGGAGAGGATCTGTCTCCTCCTTTTGACCCCTGCACTAAAGACGATAGTGCTGCGTCTAAGAACCTAAGTGCTCTTTCACTGCCCTGTTGAGCCATAGATACCTTCCACTTTCCTTTGCAACAATATCAATGAAGTGTTGAGGGAACCACGCACCGTGGGCTGGGTTGGGGTGCAGTGATGGGGGACATTTGCAGATATCAATGGGGATACACACGATATCCACATAAAATGCATCTGCCATATGAATATGAGTATGGAGATCACATGTCCAATGACTGTGTCTATTATTCATTTTTTATTTACTAATCAAAAATATAATTAGCCAAATTTGGGCTCCCAATTAGCCACATTTGGCTAGTATTGTAGATCCATACCTGTCTGTTCAGCAGGTTAGCGGCGGATCACAATGACAGGCAGTCGTCTTACTCTACCGCTAACCCACCAGTGCAAGGAGAATTCCACTCATCAACACTGATCTGAGAAGTAGTTTTCATTATTAACTATAATGCAAAGAGAATGAATATTGTAACTTTTTTTATTGAGAAACTTAGGTAAACAATCCATATTGCAAAACACCACCAAGGTTGACATGGATATGGGAGAAAATGAGGTAAATCAGGAAGTAATGGTTGCGTGATGCCAAACTTGAGTTTGAAAAGCCTGTAATAAAGGGACGGTTGAGGGAGGTACAGAGGTCCATTGTTTGAGTTAGGGTAGGAGATGGTGCGATAAGACTTGATTTTAAATGCTGAGTGAGGATGCAGGTAGCAGGGAGAGCTTGTCGGTTGGAATGTTGGGAGCTTAACTGTTTTTTTAACCGTATGAATAACAAAAACACACACACTCTTAGGGCAACTTGGCAAATTGATTGAAATCAGATAATTGACAGTTTGTAATGAGAACCTTTAGTGGTAATCACACTCTGTCTATATTAATAACAGATTAAATAATCCAATTGAATATGATAGTGTTTCTACTACACTCCGAGCATGTCGAACAATATAATCGCAGAATTCCTGGAATTGTTGGAGGGGTTTCAAGGAGAAAGACACATTCTTTCAAAACTTTACTTTTTGTTCCATCTGAAGTATAGTGTATGTAACCGTTCCACCTTTAAGAGAACCATTCCACCTTTAAGAGAACTATTTAAGAGTTGCACTACTTTATCTTGGCTGCTGTATACGGTAATACCGGTGGTGACCACACCGGTATATAAGTGCTGTGTAATGATTTATTGGGCAGTTCCACCCTGACCTTCAACTAGTAAAGACCTGTTAAATTTTACTCTTGTGGTCTGTGTAGTAATTCTCAATATAACACACAGACTTAACAGTGGCGACGAGTACGATCTTACCCTGCGGCAGAGATACATCCAAGGCAGTTTAACGGGCGTCGAGAAGAGGCATCCGCCCTCATCATTCTGCTGAGAGAAGACTCGAGTCTGCAGAGCGAAGGAAGAATTCTGACACGAAGCCTTCCATCAGCAACAGGCAGTGATCATCCCTTCTATTACGGTGGTGGGTAAGCCGATCAGCGACGAGCAGCAAGTCGGCCACGTTGACTGTGAGTAGGGGAGAAAATAACAAAAAAAAACGGAGGATATAAGGGCGGAGAACTCGACCACGGCCGGGGGAAAGAGCTGGACAGAAGTCGGGGCCAGAGGCGCTGAGACTGGGGCAGCGTAAGGCACGGAAGCCGCGGTGAATGCAAACGCAGCCGGTGTGAGAGACCGGGCTACAAGTGGGCTGGGAGACGCAACAGCGTCGAGAGAGAGCTCGACCGTGACCGGTGAAAAAGGCCGGGCAGCTACCGAGGCCGCGAGGTGCAGCGACCGGGACAGCGTAAGGCGCGGGAGAAAATAGCGGGCTGGGAGACGCAGCAGCGTCGAGAGAGAGCACGACCGCGACCGGTGAAAAAGGCCGGGCAGCTACCGAGGCCGCGAGGCGCAGCGACCGGGACAGCGTAAGCGCGGGAGAAAATTTTTTAAAAAACGCGGAGAACTCAGCCGCAGCCGGGGGGGGAAAGGACCGGACTGCAAGAGAGGCTGGGAGGCACGATCTGAAAACCACTGGGAAGGGCGAATGCAGCAATACGGCAATCGCCATTACAGCCAGCGGGGGAGAAAGGCAAATGCGGGAAGCCGCCATTTTCATAGGCGGGGGAAGAAGGCAAAGCGCGGGAAACCGCCATTTTGAAAAAAAAATAAAAGAAAAATTTATTTTTGTCTCTTAAGAAGGTTGCGAAGATGCCTAAGCGTGGTAACATCAACGATTTCGATCCCGATGTTGAAGATTGGGCCATGTATGTAGAACGCATAGAGATATATTGTAAGGCAAATAAAATATCAAATGAAGATAAAGCATTAACCTTACTAAACTCAATGGGTGCGAAGACATACGGGCTATTTAAGCATCTTCTATCACCAGCTAAACCGGCGGATCAGACTTTCGCTAATATTGTTGCTGTCCTGAAGGATCATTTGAACCCCACACCGCTGATGTTAGCGGAACGATTTAAATTTTATGCGAGAACGCAACTGAAAGCGGAAAGCAACACGGAGTACTTAATTGAACTGCGTAAGCTAGCGAAATACTGTCAGTTTGGGGAAGGACTGACAGAGGCACTGAGAGACAAATTCGTGTGCGGATTGTCGAAAGAAGGAACCCAAAAGCGGC
Organism: Somniosus microcephalus; assembly: GCF_052327205.1. Taxonomy (NCBI): domain Eukaryota; kingdom Metazoa; phylum Chordata; class Chondrichthyes; order Squaliformes; family Somniosidae; genus Somniosus; species Somniosus microcephalus. Next base: position 305,451,897 of record NC_140989.1, read on the forward strand.
TACTTGAAGAGAATGATCTTACACTTGATAAGGCTGTCTCTATTGCAGCATCGCACGAAGCCGCAGCGAGAGGCACTGCGGAAATGCAGCTGAAGGCAGCGGTACTCAGCGTAGATCAAATGGCTTTGGGTACAACGAAATGTTATCGTTGTGGGAAGACAACACACGATCAGAACCAATGCTGGTTTAAAAACCAGGAATGTAGAAAATGTGGCAAGCTTGGTCACATAGCTAAAGTATGCCGGTCAGGAAAAAAGACCAGCAACAAAAAGTCACCGCAGGAAAAGTGCAGCAAGGTACACAAGGTGGCTGAGAAGAGTTCGGATGAACAGAATTCGGATTCAGACTCCAACAGCAAGGAACTGGGTAGTCTGAGAATTCACAATGTGAGTAAGGAAGCTGACCGACAAACTATCTGGGTCACCCTGCAGATAGCAGGAGTCCAAGTGAAGATGGAATTGGACACCGGATCGGCGTTGACGGTCATGAATAAGCAAGATTACAAAAGGTTATTCACACATATTCCCCTATGGGATACGGAGATAGTATTAAAGACATACACGGGGCAAAGAGTATACCCCATCGGAAGGATAAAAGTCAAGGCGGTACACAAGGGCAAAGAACACGAAGGAATGGACATATATGTACTACCTGAGGGAGGTCCACCACTTCTGGGACGGGAGTGGATCAGGAAAATAAATATGGACTGGCACCCCCTAAAAGTAATAACGAGAGATTCCGGAAAAAGAAAAGATGTCAAACCTGCACGGTTGTCCAGAATATTGGATGAGGGCATATGCAGCAGTGACAGTGACCAAGCAGAGCGTGAGAACTCGGTGAAGACAATCAGCTCAGACCCTGGAACTGATGATGGTAAGACCAGCCCATGTGCAAAAGACAAGTCTAAAATGGACTTGCAGACTAATGTTGGAAAAACGAAGGAGTGTATAAATGCTTCAGGAGAGAACAAAGTATCAGAACAGAACTCCACTGAACAACAACAACATAGTTTGACAGAGAATTCTGAGTCTGTCCAGTCTACAGACATGCACATTTCTGGGGAACACCGGGCTCGAACTCAACTCAATTTCAAACTACAACAGCAATTAGAACAAATGATTCGCCGTTTTAAGCAAGAGATGAATGCAAAGAAAAAGTTCTTTGACACAGAGTGGGAGAATCTGGAAAGACAGCAGAAGCAGCTGATTGAGAAAATGGAACAGGAACACACAAACCGTCTGCGCGATGAGGCCAAACGAATCAAAGCTGAGCAAGAAAGGGAATATGTCAAATTCATCGATCAGTTGAAAGCTAGGAAGAGCACACTTTTGTGAGCAGTGTCAGCAGTAATAAGCCACTCAGGGAATTGGTGGCAGAGGCAAAACCTGAAGATGCTGCAGAGATCAAGTTGTTGCTGAAAGTGCTACTTCCAGAGCTTTGCTTCGAATTAAAGAATTGCCAGTTAAAATTGTGAAACCCTTAAGAGAGAAGATTGGCATGGAAAAACATCGTGTCATTTTCGAATGCAAGGTTTCCAGGCCAAATGCTGCTGTCAAGTGGTATTACAAAGACAAAGAGATTCATCCCAGTAATAAATATGAGATTGTGAGTGAAGATGTGTACAGGAAGCTCGTTATTAATAATGTCGCTTTTGAAGATGAAGGCAACTACATGTGCGATGCCATAGATGACCAAAGCACAGCAAAGTTATATGTAGAAGAGCAATCAATTGCCATCATTAAACCCATATGTGATGTGGAAGTGACAGAGCCAAGTGACGCCATTCTTGAGTGTGAGCTTTCAGTTGCTGACGTGAAGCCTTCAAAATGGATACTAAATGGTGAAATTCTTCATGCTTCTGAAGATGTGGACATTGAGCATTGTGGCAGTATTCATCGTCTCACTCTGAAAAAAAACAATTTGTAAGATGACCGGCTTACTGCAGTTTATGGCAGGGAAATCGAAATCTAAGGCGAGGCTGACTATTAAAGAGCCTCCGTCAAAGGTAGTCAAAGAACTACAGAACATTACAGGGGAAGAGAAGCATTCTGCTACTTTGAGCTGTGAGTTTACACCTACTCCCAAGATGGTCAGATGGTACAAAGACTAGAGCTTAATCGAATCTTCTGACCGATACAAATTTAAACAAAAGGAGAATGTGATAGAACTTACCATTACAAATCTCATACCCAAAGACTCTGGTGAATATAGCTGCAAATCAAGTAATGCACAGACCACAGCCACACTCACAGTTGAAGCTCCAAAAATAGAAATAATAAAACATTTGGAGGACGTAGATACTGAGGAGGACAGCAATCTAGTATATTCATGTGAGTTGTCCCAGGATGATGAAGATGATGACTCATCTGAACCATTATCACCCCTACCAGGTCACGCACGTGGTCCCTCCGAACTGAGCCAAATCAGTCCAGACGCAGAAAAACTTCCCAAGGTACTCGAGCCTGTAGAAGTCAACAATGCTGGTTCTGAAGTTACGAAAATTCAAGCTGTTAAGTCCAGTGAAGGACTATTAGATGAGTCACCCCAGCAACGAAAACCTACTACACCACCGAAAAACTACTACACCACCAAGGCGTTATCCGGACCGAGGCAGGAGGCGCAGGAGGCGCCGCCTCAGAGACTAAATCTGTGAACTGTTTTTACATGAAGTTGTGTATATATGTTATGATGTTATGTTTAATGGGAAATATATACTGTTAAGCTAAAAAGGGAGGATTGTAGTGTATGTAACCGTTCCACCTTTAAGAGAACCATTCCACCTTTAAGAGAACTATTTAAGAGTTGCACTACTTTATCTTGGCTGCTGCATACGGTAATACCGGTGGTGCTGTGTAATGATTTATTGGGCAGTTCCACCCTGACCTTCAACTAGTAAAGACCTGTTAAATTTTACTCTTGTGGTCTGTGTAGTAATTCTCAATATAACACACAGACTTAACATGAAGTATTTCCTTTCTTGTTCATACGGTCTGAACAACTGCATGATGGAGCCAATCGACTGCTTATTAGACCTGCCTGGTATCACTTACCTGAACCATATATGAACAAGCAAGCAGAATTTTTATTCTTCACGGTTATGAAGTGTTACTTTAAACTGGAAAACATGAACAATCCTGACCCCCCCATGCCCCCCGCCCCCCCACCGCCCCACCCCCCCACCACCCCCCCGCCCCGCCCCACCCACCCCCCCCACGCCGCCCCCCCCACACCCCCCCACCCCCCCCACGCCGCCCCCCCCACCCCCCACCCGCCGCCCCCCCCCACCCCAGATGTGAACAAAACTATTTGAGGGCTTTTATTGCCTTCAGAAAGGATCACTCTGAGAAAGCCTGAGTTATCGTTTGAATTTCTGTTAACAAAAAATGAATCTTGTAATGGCTCCAAATAATGCTTGAAACCCACATCAACCCATAAATTTAATAAATCTTACATTTTTATGAAAGGGAAAAAAAACAATTGTGCTTAACAGATAAATAATAACCAAAACTCATAAGAGCTGATGGAACTCTGTTGTGAGAAGTTTATATTTTTAATATTATCTTTTTCTGTGGCATCAATCGCCAGCTCCTTCGTTTGCAAGTTCCAGGATTTTCCTTTTACAGTTAATCTACATAATGACAACCTCATCAAGTGACCTCAATGGTTACCTAGATTAGTGTGTGTGGTACTTGGTTGTCTAAACATTCAATTTTGCCCACTCCAATAAGTAATCAGCGACTGCCTGTACTGTACTGGATAATTGAGGATAGGCAGGTCAATTAAAGGACAGGACTGCAGGTCGAGTCCTCCATTTTGCCTGCTAGCCTTAATTTCCTAATACATTACTGGTGGAATCCATTATTATGGTTGAACCTACCTCTTTAATGTAAAAGGGGTTTTATATAACTGTCCTTTTGTGGACTTCAGGAAGTGATTGACTTCACATTATATAAGGAGATGTAAGAAACTGAAAAATGATTGAGAAAGCTGGCCCCTACATTAAGACTCTTAGAGATCTAACTGGAATATGATAATCAGTTTTACACACTGTATTTTGAAATGGATATCTGAGAAATACATATCAGTCAGTCATGCAAATTTTAGCTGTTTTACACAAAGCCAATTAAAACTTCTGCTCAAATTGAACTATTCATTTTCTGTTTCTGCTTTTGTTTTGTTTTTAATTAAAAAGAATTATTAGAATTAAGGCAGAACACATTAGAAATGAGGATGGTCAGGGATCAAGTAAAAGAGGGTGGCCAAGAATGAATACAAAATAAGAATGAATACAAGATTATATGCTACATGGAAAGGTCATCCATGAAATTCAGCTGGTTAGGATTGAATATTTCAGATTGTTGTCTCAGATTGATTTTGTGGCTTTTAGTTAGACTTCACGATTAGCAAATTCTATTTGGTCCATGGGGAGAAATAGGCTCAATGGACCAAATGGCCTTTTCTAGTTCCATATTTTTTTATGATTTCCATTGAAATCATACATAACAAGTAGGAACTGCTGGAAATTCACAGCAAGTTAATCAGTATCTAATATTCAAAACGATCTTGCTCTCTTAGATGCCTGCTATGCAATTCTGTTTCTGTTTTCTGTTTTTAAAGGGAGCTTAAGAACAGAGACACTTAGGGGTGATTGTGCACAAATCTTTGAAGGTTAACAAAGCAGTTAATAAAACATATGGGGGAAGAAATTCGGTATCACCCCGTTTGGGGCGCAATTATCGGCCGGGCGCACAGTTTAGCACCTGGCGCAAATTATCGCCTCTGAATGCAAACTTGGCTTCTATCGCCCCTGGAGGTGATTGGAGCGCTAAATCAGGCGCTACACACCTCTCTTAAGGCGCTAACGCCGAGGAGCGAGGTGCTACCTCAGAGCACGGGTGAAGCTCAGGTGATGTCAGTCAGCAATGGAACACAGGCACACTGGCGCCTGCCAGTTCTTAAAGGGGAGGGTCGCTCTTGCTCCCCAGTCACACCCTGCTCATTGCAGCCTTGAATCTCGGCCTGGAGAGACCTGTACATCAATTCTGCTGCAAAGGACTATGGACAGGGCCAGGAAATGAGCTCAACACTTCAGCGGCCTGGCCTTGGTGGCTCTGGTTGGCGCAGTGGAGCGCCGAAGAGCAATAATGTACCCAGAGAGTGGCAGGAGGCCATTGCCACGTGACTACAGAAGAGTGTGGAGGGAGGTGGCTCATCACGTCTCCTCCAGGAGTGTGGTGCCCAGGACCCATACTCAATGTCGTAAAAAGTTCAACGACCTCACTTGAGCCATCAGGTTGAGGGGCTGCTTTTCAATACCTCTCCATCCCTCCATCTCAACCTCACTATGGCCAGATGGTGTAAAAATCCCAAAGCCCAACACTCATTCAAGACCTATGGCAATCTCATAAAACACACACACACATTCCACACCTTGCATACCTTAAGGGCTATGCAACTATGGGAGGCACATCAGGCAAGACCATGGCTGTATATTTATTCAGAAGTCGTCCTTTTCCTTGCACGGCCAAGCTACGCTCATAATAGGAGACAGCAGCAACGGACGGGTGGAGGGCCGCCTCAGCTGCAAACCCTCAGTGATCTGGAGGTGGGCATCCACAGGATCATCGCAAGCCAGGTGATCGGTCCCATTGCCCCTGGAGAGTCCGACCCCGTTCGGGACACCAATGGTAAGGTCATCAGCTTTCTCTCCTCTATAATTCCACTTGTACCTTACAACACCAGCCTTTTACACTTTCAATCCTACTTACTAAATCGCTCCACTCCTTGCTCCCTTACTGCCCCCCGTCCTGACGCTAAAGCCACTCTTGTACCTCCCTGCTTTCAGATAGTGAACCACCAGCTGAGCAGCCTGTCCCTCAACCAACCAGTGGGAGTGATGCCCCAGGCGAGCAGGAAGAGGAAGCCGGAGCCTCAGCACCAGCGTCTCCCGAGGCAGCCCATGCCCACACCGGGACCACGTCTTCCCTGGAGGGGAGCAGGGGGGAAAGGTCTGATGAGGGTGAAGTTCTGGGACCCAGCAGGCTGCAGCAACGCGATGGGGGTAGGGAAGCTCGGGAGCCTTTTCCCCGGAGGGAGAATAGGCCAGCGAGTCCTGCTGCACTGGACGCAGAGGAGGAGCGGCTCATCGCTGAAATGAACACTCAGGCAGTTGACATGCACACACAGCTCATGTGTGCAATGGGAAGGGTGCCTGAAAGCATTGATGCACTGGCAAGGAGTTTGGAGCACTCCGCTGCAGCACAGGCGGATGCAACGCAACTGCTTAGTGCTGCAATTCAGTCACTGGCTGCTCTGATCCAATCTCAGACTGCTCTCATGCAGACTCAGATTAAGGCAACGCATGCACTGACTGCTGCCATCGTCGCTGGTTCGGCCACATTACCCAGGGCTCTCACTGCGCCACAGCAGGCCAGCAATCTGTGCTCCAGCAGATTGCTCTGGATGCTGAGGTGCTGCCCCATGGAAGTGCCAATGTGTTGGTTGAGCAAGGAGGTGCAGTCCTCTCTCAGGATGACAGCATTCCTGCTGCCACCACTGTCATTTCCCCATTGCACTTGCCACCGCCTGTAGCCAAGACTGCTGCCGCCCATGCAGAGTTGGTGCAGTCTGCAACCGGGCCCTCCAGGCCCAAAGCTGGTCGAGGGCGTTCTTCAAGGGCATCTGTAGTCTCAGGATCTGACATTCAGCAGCCTTCCACCAGCCTTACTGCAGCCACTGGGGCCCCATTATGGAGGAGCAGTAGGGTGGGAAGGGGGGGAAGTGTGCAAGGGATGGAGATCACCCTCGAGGGGCAAAAAGTAGGAGGTCTCAAAAAATGTTGGGAAAGCCTTTATTAAAAGGCAAGGTTTGTCTGATAACTTTTGTTTAGTGTTTTGGCCATTATCTCCAGGTTGTGAGAACCAGTTATGTTAATTAATGATTTGTTGTGTTTTCTTCTATTAGTTTGTCATGAATAAATGACACACATAGGGCTGGATTTTCCAAGCCCCAAGGAGGCGGGCATGGAGGCGGGACAGCCAGTTAAGTAGCAGAAAGTGGGGGCAGATGGCAAACCTGCCCCCATCCCGCCTCCGTGCCCTTTTGCCAGGAGGGGGGAAGATGTGCTGCTTCGGGTCCCGTCTCCTGGAGGCGGGAAAGGCATTTAATCCTTTTAACTGCCTGTTAAAAGGTAGTTAACAGGCAGAAAAAAGGATTACTGCCATTTTACCTTCACAGGTGAATGCTTCCCAACCTCGGAGAACTCCACTGGGTTGGAGGAGACGTGACAGAGGTCTGCGGTGGTCAGAGGCACCTGGAAGTAAGATGTAGAGGTGAGTGATGGGTACAAGTGTGGAGTGGTAAGTATGTCAGGTGAGTGATAAGTGTAAAAAAATGTTCACTTACCTTGTTTTCTTCCTACAGCATTCATCCTCTCTGGATCAGGAGACCCGACATCCTCGTTGTCGATTTCACAGAGTGGCTGTTGGATCCTCCGAACCAACAGCCATCTGAAATCGACAAAGTTGAAAGGTTTGATAGAAACATAGAAGATAGGAACAGGAGTAGGCCATTCGGCCCCTCGAGCCTGCTCCGCCATTCAATGAGATCATGGCTGGTCATCCAAATTCAGTATCCTGTCCCTGCCTTCTCCCCATATCCCTTGATCCCTTTAGCTTTAAGAAATATATCTAACTCCTTCTTGAATATATTTAATGAATTGGTCTCAACTGCCTTCTGTGGTAGAGAATGCCACAGGTTCACCACTCTCTGGGTGAAGAAATTCCTCCTCATCTCTGTCCTAAATGGCTTACCCCTTATCCTTAGACTGTGACCCCTGGTTCTGGACTCCCCGGCCATCGAGAACATCTTTCCAGCATCTAGTCTGTCTAGTCCTGTTAGAATTTTATAAGTTTCAATGAGATCCCCTCTCATTCTTCTAAACTCCAGTGAGTATATGCCCAATCAACCCAATCTCTCCTCATTCGTCATTCCTGCCATCCCAGGTATCAGTCTGGTGAATCTTCGCTGCACTCCCTCCATGGCAAGAACATCCTTCCTCAGATAAGGCGACCAAAACTGCACACAATACTCAAGGTGTGGTCTCACCAAGGCCCTGTACAACTGCAGCAAGACATCCTTGTTCCTGTACTCGAACTCTCTCGCTACGAAGGTCAACATACCATTTGCCTTCTTAACCGCCTGCTGCACCTGCATGCTTACCTTCAGCGACTGGTGCACAAGGACACCCAGGTCTCATTGCACTTCCCTTTCTCCCAATCTATTACCGTTGAGATAATAATCTGCCTTCCTGTTTTTGCCACCAAAGTGGATAACCTCGCATTTATTCACATTATGCATCTGCCCAATCACCCAACCTGTCCAAATCATACTGGAGTTTCTCAGCATCCTCCTCACAGCACACACGCCCACCCAGATTTGTGTTGTCTGCAAACTTGGAGATATTACATCTAGTTCCCTCGTCTAGATCATGAATATATATTGTGAAAAGCTGGGGTCCTAGGACCGATTCCTGCGGTACCCCACTAGTCACTGCCTGCCACTCGGAAAAAGAGCCGTGTATTCCAACTCTTTGCTTCCTGTCAACAATGGAATGTTGGCTTTTATTGCTAGGGGGTTGGAATATAAAAACAGGGAGGTATTGCTGCAGTTGTACAAGGTATTGGTGAGGCCGCACCTGGAATACTGCATACAGTTTTGGTGTCCATACTTAAGAAAAGACATACTTGCTCTCGAGTCAGTACAAAGAAGGTTCACTCGGTTAATCCCGGGGATGAGGGGGTGGTCATATGAGGAGAGGTTGAGTAGATTGGGACTCTACTCATTGGAGTTCAGAAGAATGAGAGGCGATCTTATTGAAACATATAAGATTGTGAAGGGGCTTGATCGGGTGGATGCGGTGAGGATGTTCCCAATGATGGGTGAAACTAGAACTAGGGGGCATAATCTTAAAATAAGGGGCTGCTCATTCAAAACTGAGATGAGGAGAAACTTCTTCACTCAGAGGGTGGTAGGTTTGTGGAATTTGCTGCCCCAGAAAGCTGTGGAAGCTACATCATTAAATAAATTTAAAACAGAAATAGATAGTTTCCTAGAAGTAAAGGGAATAAAGGGTTACGGGGAGCGGGCAGGAAATTGGACATGAGTCTGGGTTCGGAATGGTCATGGCCCTGTGGGTAGTGGAGCGGGCCCAGGGGCCGTGTAGCCTTGTTCTGCTCCTACTGTGTTCTAATTCTGTTAGATTTCAGGAGATGGTTTTATTCCTGGTCCTGGCTGGGGTGGAGATCGCCTTTACAGAAGGTAAGTACTGTAGAAAATATAGGGACAGAGTGATCTCCTGGAAGAATTTCGATCGCCTAGATGGGTCGGAGAGGAATTTCCCAGATTTTTTTCTCCCAAATTGGCCATTGGGTCTTTATCTGGTTTTTCGCCTCTCCCGGGAGATCACATGGGTTCGGGTGGATGCAGAGTGATAGAAGATTTGAGGTTAGGATCAGATCAGCCATGATCTTATTGAATGGTGGAGCAGGCTCGAGGGGCCGATTGGCCTACTCCTGCTCCTATTTCTTATGTTCTTATGTTCTTATGTCTGCCAACCAGTTCTCTATCCAAGTCAGTACCTTGCCCCCAATCCCATGTGCCTTAACTTTACACGCTTATCTCTTATGCGGGACCTTATCGAAAGCTTACATGTAGATTGGGCTAACCAACTTAGTAACAATACTGTGGAGGAGGAATTCCTGGAGTGTATACAGGATGGTTTCCTGGACCAATATTTCGAGGAACCAACTAGAGATCAGGCCATCTTAGACTGGGTATTATGTATTGAGAAAGGATTAATTAGCAATCTTGTTGTGCGAGGCCCCTTGGGTCAGAGCGATCATAATATGATAGAATTCTTCATTAAGATGGAGAGTGAAGCAGTTGACTCAGAGACTAGGGTCCTGAATTTAAATAAAGGAGACTACGATGGTATGAGGCGCGAGTTGGGTAGGAGTGATTGGGGAATGTCACTCAAAGGGTTGACGGTGGATAGGCAATGGCAAACATTCAAAGATAGCATGGATGAACTACAGAATTTGTTCATCCAGTTTGGCATAAAAATAAAACAAAAAAGGTGACTCAACCGTTGCTAACAAGGGAAATTAGGGATAGCATAAGATCCAAGGAGAGGACATATAAATTGGCCAGAAAAAGCAGTAAGCCTGAGGATTGAAGCAGTTTAGGATTCAACAAAGGAGGACAAAGGGATTAATTAAGAGGGGGAAAATAGAGTATGAGAGTAAGCTTGCAGGCAACATAAGAACTGACTGTAAAAGCTTTTATAGATATGTGAAGAGAAAAAGATTGGTGAAGTCAAACGTAGGTCCCTTGCAGTCAGAATCAGTGGAATTTATAATGGGGAACAAAGAAATGGCAGACCAATTAAATACATATTTTGGTTCTGTCTTCACAAAGGAGGACACAAATAACCTCCCAAAGATGTCGTGGAACATAGGATCTAATGAAAGGGAGGAACTGATAGAAATCAGTATTTGTAGGGAAATGGTGTTAGGGAAATTGATGGGATTGAAGGCCGATAAATCCCGAGAGCCTGATAATCTACATCCTAGGGTACTTAAGGAAGTGGCCCTAGAAATAGTAGATGCATTGCTGGTCATCTTCCAAAAGTCGATAGACTCTGGAACAGTACCCATGGATTGGCGGGTAGCTAATGTTACCCCACTGTTCAAAAAAGGTGGTAGGGAGAAAACGGGGAATTACAGACCTGACATCAGTAGTGGGGGAAATGCTGGAGTCCATTATAAAGGATGTAATAGCAGAACACTTGGAAAAAAGTGACCGGATCGGACAAAGTCAACATGGATTTACAAAAGGTAAATCGTGCTTGACTAATCTACTGGAATTTTTTGAGGATGTAACTGGTAAAATCGATAAGGGACACCAGTGGATGTGGTGTATTTGGACTTTCAAAAGGCTTTCGATAAAGTCCCGTATAAGAGATTAGCGTGTAAAGTTAAAGCACATGGGATTGGGGGCAAGGTATTGACTTGGATAGAGAACTGGTTGGCAGACAGAAAGCAAAGAGTTGGAATAAACGGCTCTTTTTCCGAGTGGCAGGCAGTGACTAGTGGGGTACCGCACGGATCGGTCCTTGGACCCCAGCTATTCACAATATATATTAATGATCTGGACGAGGGAACTAGATGTAATATCTCCAAGTTTGCAGACGACACAAAGCTGGGTGGGCGTGTGTGCTGTGAGGAGGATGCCGAGAAACTCCAGTATGATTTGGACAGGTTGGGTGATTGGGCAGAAGCATGGCAGATGCAATATAATGTGGATAAATGCGAGGTTATCCACTTTGGTGTCAAAAACAGGAAGGCAGATTATTATCTGAATGGCAATAGATTGGGAGAAGGGGAAGTGCAACGAGACCTGGGCATCCTTGTGCACCAGTTGCTGAAGGTAAGCATGCAGGTGCAGCAGGCGGTTAAGAAGGCAAATGGTATGTTGCCCTTCGTAGCGAGAAGGTTTGAGTACAGGAACAAGGATGTCTTGCTGCAGTTGTACAGGGCCTTGGTGAGACCACATCTTGAGTATTGTGTGCAGTTTTGGTCACCTTATCTGAGGAAGGATGTTCTTGCCATGGAAGGAGTGCAGCAAAGATTCACCAGGCTGATACCTGGGAAGGCAGGAATGACATATGAGGAGAGATTGGGTCGATTGGGCTTGTACTCGCTGGATTTTAGAAGAATGAGAGGGGATCTCATTGAAACTTATAAAATTCTAACAGGACTAGACAGATTAGATGCTGGAAGGATGTTCCCAATGGTCGGGGCGTCCAGAACCAGGGGTCACAGTCTAAGGATAAGGGGTAAGCCATTTAGGACAGAGATGAGGAGGAATTTCTTCACCCTGAGAGTGGTGAACCTGCGGAATTCTCTACCGAAGAAGGCAGTGGAGGACAATTCATTAAATATATTCAAGAAGGAGTTGGATATATTTCTTAAGGCTAAAGGGATCAGGGGATATGGAGAGAAGGCAGGGACAGGGTACTGAATTTGGATGATCAGCCATGATCTCATTGAATGGTGGAGCAGGCTCTAGGGGCCGAATGGCCTACTCCTGCTCCTATCTTCTATGTTTCTATGTTTCTATGCCTTCTGAAAGTCCAAATACACCACATCCACTGGTTCTCCCTTATCTATTTTACCAGTTACATCCTCAAAAAATTCCAGTAGATTAGTCAAGCACGATTTACCTTTTGTAAATCCATGTTGACTTTGTCCAATCCTGTCACTGTTTTCCAAGTGCTCTGCTGTTACATCTTTTATAATGGACTCTAGCATTTTCCCCACTACCGATGTCAGGCTTACAGGTCTATAATTCCCTGTTTTCTCTCTACCACCTTTTTTGAATAGTGGGGTAACATTAGCTACCCTCCAATCCATGGGAACTGTTCCAGAGTCTATAGAATTTTGGAAGATGACTAGCAATGCATCTACTATTTCTCGGGCCACTTCCTTGAGTACCCTAGGATGTAGATTATCAGGCCCTGGGGATTTATCGGCCTTCAATCCCGTCAATTTCCCTAACACCATTTCCCTACAAATACTGACTTATTTCAGTTCCTCCCTCTCATTAGACCCTATGTTGTCCGACATCTCTGGGAGGTTATTTGTGTCCTCCTTTGTGAAGACAGAACCAAAGCATGTATTTAATTGGTCTGCCATTTCTTTGTTCTCCATTATAAATTCCCCTGATTCTGACTGCAAGGGACCTACGCTTAACTTCAGCAATCTTTTTCTCTTCACATATCTGTGGAAGCTTTTACAGTCAGTTTTTATTTTCACTGCAAGCTTGCTCTCATACTTTATTTTCCCCCTCTTAATTAATCCCTTTGTCCTCCTTTGTTGAATCCTAAACTGCTCCCAATCCTCAGGCTTGCTGCTTTTTTTGGCCAATTTATATGTCCTCCCCTTGGATCTTATGCTATCCCTAATTTCCCTTGTTAGCCACGGTTGATTCACCTTTTTTGTTTTATTTTTATGCCAAACAGGGATGAACAAATTCTATAGTTCATCCATGCGATCTTTAAATGTTTGCCATTGCCTATCCATCGTCAACCCTTTGATTAACATTCCCCAATTAATCCTACCCAACTCGCGCCTCGTACCATCATAGTTTCCTTTATTTAAATTCAGGACCCTAGTCTCTGAGTCCAATACTTCACTCTCCATCTTAATGAAAAATTCTGTCATATTATGATCGCTACACCCCAAGGGGCCTCGCACAACAAGATTGTTAATTATTCCTTTCTCATTACATAATACCCATTCTAAGATGGCCTGATCTCTAGTTGGTTCCTCGGCATATTGGTCCAGGAAACCATCCCGTATACACTCTAGGAATTCCTCCTCCAAAGTATTGTTGCTAATTTGGTTAGCCCAATCTATATGTAGATTAAAGTCACCCATGATAACTGCTGTGCCCTTATTGCACGCATCTCTAATTTCCCATTTAATGCCATCCCCAACCTCCGCATTACTGTTTGGGGGTCTGTATACAACTCCCACTAACATATTCTGTCCCTTGGCATTTCTCAGCTCTACCCATACAGATTCTACATCATCAGAGCTAATATCCTTCCTTACAATTGTGTTAATCTCGTCTTTAACCAGCAATGCTACCCCACCTCCTTTTCGCCTGTCTTTCCTGAATATGGATGTTGAGTTCCCAGCCTTGATCACCCTGGAGCCATGTTTCCGTAATCCCAATCATATCATATCCGTTTACATCTATTTGCACAGCTAATTCACCTACCTTATTACGAATGCTCCTCGCATTAAGACACAAAGCCTTCAGACTTGTTTTTTTAACACTCTTAGACCTTTTAGAATTGTTATTTACTGTGGCCATGTTTGATTTAAACTCTTGATTACTCTGACTGCCACTTTTGCTTTTCTCCTTCCTGTCTTTTGCTTCTATCCTTGTTTCCCTTTCCTGTGTCTCCCTGCACAGGTTCCCAACCCCCTGCCATTTTAGTTTAAACTCTCCCCCACAGCACTAGCAAACACTCCCCCTAGGATATCGGTCCCAGTCCTGCCCAGGTGCAAACCGTCCATTTTGTACTGGTCCCATCTCCCCCAGAACCAGTTCCAATGTCCCAGGAATTTGAATCCCTCCCCCTTGCACCATTCCTCTAGCCACATATTCATCTGAAATATCCTTCTATTTCTACTCTGACTAGCACGTGGCACTGGTAGCAATCCTGAGATTACTACCTTTGAGGTCCTATTTTTTAATTTACCTCCTAACTCCTTATATTCAGCTTTTAGGACCTCATCCCGGTTTTTACCTATATCGTTGGTACCTATATGCACCACGACAACTGGCTGTTCACCCTCCCCTTCCAAAATGCTCTGTAGCCGCTCCGAGACATCCTTGGCCCTTGCACCAGGGAGGCAACATACCATCCTGGAGTCTCGTTTGCGGCCGCAGAAACGCCTATCTATTCCCCTTAAAATAGAATCCCCTATCACTATAGCTCTCCCACTCTTTTTCCTCCCGTCCTGTGCAGCAGAACCACCCACGGTGCCAGGAAGTTGGCTGCTGCTGCCTTCCTCTGATAAGACATCTCCCTCACCAATATCTAAAGCGGTATATCTGTTTGAGAGGGGGATGGTCACAGGGGACCCCTGCACTACCTGCCTGCGCTTACTACTCTGCCTGGTGGTCACCCATTCTCTTCCTGCCTGTGCAGCCTTTACCTGCAGTGTGACCAACTCCCTAAACGTGCTATCCACGACGTCCTCAGCATTGCAAATGCTCCAGTATGCATCCATTCGCAGCTCCAGCACCGCAATGCGGTCTGCCAGTAGCTGCAGCTGGATATACTTCCCGCACACATGGTCTCATCAAACTACAGAGAATGTCAGTGTTTGACAGCTTCACAGAGCTGTCAAATGCTGACATTTCTTCTTCCAAGAAGTCTTGACAGATAACATGCCTGATGTTGATGTGCTCTGTCAGTGACTTCCTCCCTAATTGGCCTGCTGAGCCTGCAGGGCAGGCTTAACAAGGTCAATCAGGGAAAAATCCCTCTGGTTGGTCAGACAAGGCTGGAGGCAGGACATTGACATGACAAGCAGCAATCCCAACTTGTCTCCATTGAGAAAATCCAGCCCACAGAGTTTGTAAAATAAAAAAGTTGTTGTTTCCAAAATGTACATGTTTGGCCTTTGGAATCATTGCTGCCTTGGCTGGCTATAGGGGTTGCGGGTTGCGTTCCATCATGTTGTTCTCCATGCCAGAAGCCATCTTCTGAGTAGGGGCCTAGAAGTGTTTGTTATCAGCCGTTGATGGACTGCCCTTGCAGTTTCAACATTGTGGGCCTCCCTCCCACCTTGGTGCTGCTGCTGAACCTCCTCCTCCTCTTCCTCCTCCTCTTCCTCCTCCTCCGGTGGTGCTCCAAGGCCTGCTGGCATTGACTAGGTCCTGAGGATTGCCAGGTTATGAAAAATGCAGCACACAATTATGAAGAGGGAAACTCACTCAGGTGAGTACTGCAGGGCTCCTCCTGAGTGGTCCAGACAGCGGGGTGTTGGGGTTACGGAGCGGTGTCATCAGCCAGGTGCAGAGTGAATAACCCTTGTCCCCGAGGAGCCAACCACTTGGCTGATGTGGTGCCTGGAAAAGGTCTGGCACACCAGTCTGGCGCAGGATGAAAGCATCGTGGCTGCTGCCAGGATAGCGGGCATTGACAGCGAGTATCAGTTGTCTGTGGTCACAGACCAACTGCACATTTAAGGAGTGGAACCCCTTGCGGTTTCAGAAAACCTCTGCATTCATATGCGGTGCCTGCAATGCCACACGCATGCAGTCAATGGGGCCCTGCACCATGGGGAAGCCTGCTATCCTCGCAAAGCCCAATGCGCGTTCATGTTGTTTGGCCCAGGTCATCGGAAAAGAGATGTACTGTCATCTCCTTTTATGGAGGGCATTTGTGACCTGACGGATACAGCAATGGACCACGAACTGGGAGATATTGGCTATGTCCCCAGTAGCTGCTTGAAAGGAGCCGGTGGCATAAAAATTCAGAGCCCCTGTGACTTTCACTGCCACCGACAGAGATGTCCTGGTCCTCAGTATGAAGGGATAATTACTAGTCCTAGCCCCTTTAGGGATACCCCAGATCAGGCGTATTCCTCAGATGTTCACTTTCAACTAAAGTTTGAGGTAGCCGAATCTTAAAGATGCTTAATTGGGTCTAAAGGTCCGGACTATCTCTCCCTAAAGGAAAGGAACAACCTGAAAATGTTACCATCCTCCAGACTTTTAATAAGTTTAGCTAGACTATAACGTTCCGGATATTATGAGGGTCCGGAAAACTCCCCCAGAATTCTGCAACTCTTCACCAAAGAGTGTACAGAGATTGAGTTTGCGAGTTTGATACAGAAGTATTATGTGAGACAATTCTAAAAATATATAGATTTATTAAAGAACCGACATATAATTTACAGTTGGTGAGTCAATTGCAACATTAACAGTTCCAAAAAGAGAAAGCTTACAATTCTATTATCAGAAAACCTACTCTCAAATCTTAACTTCACTACAGTTTTACAGTTCTTAGTTTTCTACAGGATATCCACCAAAATCAAATACCTTTGATCCTCGAGGTACAAAGAGTTGGAGACTTACAGAGCCACCTCTGAAGCTGAGAATCGCTTTGCCCCTTTAAAGTGAGCCTATTATCCCATTTGAGAGTTCAATATTTATACCCTTTTCCAGTGGTATTTCCTTTAAGGTTTTCTGCTGATGTAAGCTAATTATCTCTAGTCATTTTTCTGCTGACCCCTTCAATTCTTACAGACACCTCAGCTGGTAGCAATACAGAACCATGTCTCTCCTCTAGGTGTTCTAAGTTTATCATAAAAAATGTTGTAACAGCAGATGCGTTTTATTTGGTATCATTTTTATGAAGGCAGATGTTTGTTACTTTTATGTGCTTCTTTATGAGGTGTAAATTAGAACAACTTGTACAGGGTGAGCTATTGTCTTGTTCCCAAAGGTTCAGACTGTCAGGAGCCTTTAACCTTCTGTTTCAATAAGGTTATTGATTCAGTGTCAACAACTATCTTATCTCAATAGCCAGAATGCTATCATAGGTTTTTCATCGTTAGGTTTCTAGATTTCCAGACCCAGTTTGTCATGTTTTAATAAGGCCAGAATTCTTTCATAGAATGGTGTATTTTTCTGAATAGGTATATGGCTTATTCCTTCACAAGGCTGCAGATCTGGTTGCAGCAGGTGGCAGAGCTCAGTGACCACCTCCTTGCTGAAGCACAGCCTACGCAAACACTGCTCCTCAGACAAATTAATGTAGGAGAATTGTTCCCGGAATACCCTGGGAGGGTAAGGTCTTCTGTTCAGAGGTCTGTTGGCCCTCCTCCGTCTGGCCATGATTGCCACTCTCTCTCTCTGCGTCTCTGTTGCCTCTGAATCTGCAGGTGCAGGACGACGCCCCGAATCAGTGCAGCCCCCAAAGTCTCTTGACAATCGAAGTAATGAAGGTCAAATCCAAAAGAGCCTGCAAAGTGATGCTGAGTAGCCAAAACTACTTCACACAGCCTTGACTCTATGCAGAAGTCTCTCTATCTCTCTCAGAATCTCTCTGTCAGAATAAGTGGTGTAAAAATGTCTATCACAGAAAAAGCCAGGAAGAGGGCGCCTTTAAATAGCATCCTCCCAGCCCCTTACCAACTGGGAAACGTTCCAGTCTCTCTGTCATTGTTTGCGCCAGGCAGAAAGGAGGGGGGCGCCACTCAATATCCAGTCTGGGGCGCCACCAGGGCGCTGCATGCTCGACTGACGTCGCGATCTGCGGGCGCAGGAGATGGCGGCGGTAAACTTCTGAGCCACGGCAAAATCTCTAGTCAATTTCGCAAGCAGCGCAAACATTGCCGCGCCCGGGTGCTAGTTGCTTTGCATCCCATTAGCGCCCTAACGGGAGGCGCAAACCAACCAAATTTTCCCCCCCAGTATTCACAGATTTTCTCTTTATCTGTACTATTAAAATATGATACAAAAGACAGAAAGTAACTTTAACAACTGAATTCTTAAATGTGCTAATAGAGCTAGTGCACATGACAGTGTAATCACTATGAAATTTTCATCTTTGGAAAATCCTTCAAGGTATATTGGATTGGGCTCCTCCGGAGGCCTCCAGGGCAGGTGCCAGAAGCATTTAAAATGCTCTTTATAATATTTAAGTAAGGGTCCTACGGTTGTTGTAGTACCCTTTTGTGAAATTGATCTCCCAGCACCTCACTCGCCAAGTGATAAACTCGCCCAGAAAATCATGGCCCTAACAGGCTGCAAAAATCCTGCAGGAACGCTATTTAAAGGGCCCATCCACTCCATGCAGGTTAGTTACTGGTTTGTATTCTTAGGCTGCTGGCTATTTTCTGCATTCAACTCAATTCTGACTTCTGCAAACAACTGTTTGCTAGTGCTTGACTGATTTCATTTGCCTTGGAAACAGTTTTATTCCAATGTGATCTGGTAGGTCTGCCTTTGGGGCTAGAAGAGGAGGAGTGCTGGAGCAGCTAGGAGAAGAGAGAGGAGGAGTGCACTGCACAGCAGGCCATACCCAAAACAGGTCTTCAAGGAGCATTTCTCATACTTGCACTTCACCAAGGAGGTGATCACTGAGCTATATCACCTGCTGCAACCATAACTGCAAGCTCAAACCAGGGCATGGACAGCACTGCCTAGGGTTGTCAATATCCCCGTAGCCCTTAACTTTTATGCAACGGGCTCTTTCCAGGCTGCAGCAGGTGGCATCAGTGACATCTTCCTGTTTGTTTTGCTCCACTGTGTCATGGAGGTCACCGAGGCTCCCTATGCCAAGAGGAACAATGACATCACTTTCCCAATGGACAGAGTAAAGCAGGACAAGAGAGAACTTGGCTTCGCCTGCCTTGCAGACTTTCCCAGGGTGCAGGGTGCCATAGACTGTGCCCACATTGCGCTGCATGCTCCCCTGCACCAGCCTGGCATCTTTGTCAATTGAAAGAAATACCACTCCCTGAATGCCCAGCTTGTTTGCGACCACAGATGGCTCATCATGCAGGTCTGTGCCCAGTTTCCTGGCACCAGTCATGATTCGTTCATCCTGCGCCAGTCCTCTGTGCTGCCTTTATTTCAACCAGGCTGTGGGGTCACAGACTGGCTACTGGATGACAAGGACTATCCCCATCCAGACATGGCTCATAATTCCTGCCAGAACCCAGGCCCAGCTGCAGAGCTGGCCTACAATGAGAGGCGTGACGCCACCAGAAATACCAATGAGCAGATTGTCCGCATGCTCTAGCAACGCTTCCGCTGCCTGGACCGTTCAGGAGCAGCTCTGCAGTACAGCCCTAGTGTTTCTAGATATGTGGTTATTTTCTGCATGTTTCATAACTTCGAGGAGGAAGAGCAGCACGAAGAGGAGGAAGAGCATGAGCAGCATCGACCACCCACACCTCTAGCTCCCAGAACCCTTAGAGAGCAGCTCATCCAAGCGCTCTTCGTGTGAACCATCCCTCCCATCCACTATACACCACCAGTCCCGCAATCCTTATCACTACTGTCCCGACTACCACCATCTATAAATGTGAATTACCCATTGCATTGTACAAATTTGTCATAATCTCTACGCTCTTGCGCTGTCATTCCTTGCTTTTCCTTCCAAAATGCATCAGTTCTTTGCATTAAATTCCATCTGCCATCTGTCTGCCCATTCCACTATGTCCTCCTGAAATCTTTTGCAGTCCTCCTTGCTGTTTGCCAACCCCTCTACTTTTATGTTGTCAGCAATTTGTTTTTAATAACAATCAATAATGTGGTGCCATTCAAAGTTTAGAATAGTACATAAAGCATCTAAAGGAAAATCTCCCAAAGACTGTAGATTCTTTGGAGCAGAAATCCTTTTTAGGTTTTTAGCTTATACACTATCGCTGGAACTTTCAACTTTGGTGGAGCCATAATATGGGTGGAGGCAGAACGGCCGCCTATTATACACCTCTCCCCGAGTTTCCTTGTGAAGGCAGATCCACTACTGATCTATGTCCTAGCCAAAGGTGAGAGTTCCGCCCCATGATGGTGAATCACATACTAATATTGCAGTAATTAAGCTGTTCATGTATCTGAAGTAATTTTAACCCTAGCACTTGAATACAATTTTTTATGAAAATAAAATATGTGAACACTTTGGGGGAAAAATTCAGTTGGTTGCGCCTCCCGTTAGCGCCTTAAGAGCACGCTAACGGGACGCAACACAACTAGCGCCCGGGCGCGGCACTGCCCACGCCTCCCGCAAAATTCAGCGGGAGGTTAGTGGTGGCGCTAACCGGTAGCGCCATGCGGTGCTGCGCCACTGGCGATGACGTCATTGGTTTGTGCAGCGCCCCGCTGACGCCCCGGCCATGACCTTCGGGAGCGCCCCTTAACTTACCGCCGGACGCTATGTCCAACGGGGTCAGGGGGGCGTACCTGCGGCCGGGGAGGCGCAATTTAAAGGCGAGGTGCGGGGCGGCCATTTTTGTTGCTGGCCACCTGCCAGCACCTGCCTGCGCTCCCGTCCCAGACCCCCTGAAACGCCGCCCCCCCCCCCCCCGCGGAGTGCTGGCTGCGCTCCAAGAGCCCGGCACTTCTCTTGAGTGCCAGGCTCTTTTGCCTGCATTCCTGATCCCCGGGGGCCCAGCTGGGCCCCAGATCGCGCTGCACAAGGCCCCTCCCTTTAAGAAGGGGAGGAAGGCCTGCAATACCTCGGCGCGACGTGCCGCAGCGTGCGGCACTGCGTCACATAACGCCGCAATATTGACTCACAGCGCCCCAAGAGGGTTGCGGGGTGCTTCCAGTAGCGCCCCGCTTCCCTCTTGGGGCACAACCACTCAATATCCGGCGCGGGGACACTAATTTTTGCCCCGGCGAAGTTAGCACCCCTACTCAATTTTTAGCCTTTTGCTTCTGCTCCAATTTTCTGTCCCATTTTTATTATTTTAATTTCACTGACTTTTTTTCTCTCTAATCTATCTATTCTGATCACATTTCACCCCCCACCCAAAAAAAACCTTTATCTACTTTCCTTGCCTGTATGCTTCTTTCTTCCACTCTGTGGCCAGAATTTTCTGCATGTAGGCAGGTCGGGGGTGGGGGGCCTCCGAGGCGTGCGGGAAACCCGAGAGGCTGGGTTTCCCGCAGGCCCTGCTGACTTTAACAGCAGGGCCTGATTTGAATGTGAGGCCTCGGATTCCCGCCCACAGCCAGCCAGATTGAGCGGCTGGCTGTGGGCGTGTCGGCCTCAGATGCGAGGGGAGGGATCGCGGGGTCTGCATGGTCGGGGATCAGTGGGGGAGGTTGGGGGGGTGTTGCGGCGGGGGCAGCATGGTCGGGGATTAGCGAGGGGGGGGTCGGCTGGGGATTGGAGATCAAGAGGGTGTTGGAGGATCGGCAGGGGATCGGGGATTGGCAGAGGGGTTGTGGATCGGCATGGGCTAGGTTCGGGATCGGGAGGGGGATCAGGGATCACGGGGGATCAACAGGGGGGGGGTCGGCCGGAGCATCGGCGGGGGGGAGAGAGGATCGGGGCCAGCCGCTGGAGGATTGTGGTCGGCCTCAGCAGCATCGGTGGGGTTGGCCGGGGAGGCCTCATGGTGGGGATCGGAGGCCTGGGGGCGGATTGGAGGCCGCGTGTGGAGGTCTCTGATTGCAGGGGGTGGGTAAATCATGCTTGACTAATCTACTGGAATTTTTTCAGGATGTAACTGGTAAAATAGATAAGTGAGAACCAGTGGATGTGGTGTATTTGGACTTTCAGAAGGCTTTCGATAAGGTCCCACACAAGAGGTTAGCGTGCAAAATTAAGGCACATGGGATTGGGGGCAAGGTATTGACTTGGATAGAGAACTGGTTGGCGGACAGAAAGCAAAGAGTTGGAATAAACGGGTCATTTTCCGAGTGGCAGGCAGTGACTAGTGGGGTACCGCAAGGATCGGTCCTAGGACCCCAGCTGTTCACAATATATATTAATGATCTGGACGAGGGAATTGGATGTAATATCTCCAAATTTGCAGACGACACAAAGCTGGGCGGGAGAGTAAGCTGCGAGGAGGATGTCGGGAAACTCCAGTACGATTTGGACAGGTTGGGTGATTGGGCAGAAACATGGCAAATGCACTATAATGTGGATAAATGTGAGGTTATCCACTTTGGTGGCAAAAACAGGAAGGCAGATTATTATTTGAATGGCAATAGATTGGGAGAAGGGGAAGTGCAAAGAGACCTGGGTGTCCTTGTGCACCAGTCGCTGAAGGTAAGCATGCAGGTGCAGCAGGCGGTTAAGAAGGCAAATGGTATGTTGGCCTTCGTAGCAAGAGGGTTCGAGTACAGGAACAAGGATGTCTTGCTACAGTTGTACAGGGCCTTGGTGAGACCGCACCTTGAGTATTGTGTGCAGTTTTGGCCACCTTACCTGAGGAAGGACGTTCTTGCCATGGAGGGAGTGCAGCGAAGATTCACCAGGCTGATACCTGGGATGGCAGGAATGACGTATGAGGCGAGATTGTGTCGATTGGGCTTATACTCACTGGAGTTTCGAAGATTGAGAGGGGATCTCATCGAAACCTATAAAATTCTGTCAGGTCTGGACAGACTAGATGCAGGAAGGATGTTTCTCATGGCCGGGGAGTCCAGAACCAGGGGTCATAGTCTAAGGATAAGGGGTAAGCCATTTAGGACTGAAATGAGGAGGAATTTCTTCACCCAAAGAGTGGTGAACCTGTGGAATTCTCTGCCACAGAGGGCGGTGGAGGTTAGTTCATTAAATGTATTCAAGAAAGAGTTGGATATATTTCTTGAGGCTAAAGGGATCAAGGGATATGGGGAAAAGGCAGGGACAGGGTACTGAATTTGGATGATCAGCCATGATCACATTGAATGGCGGAGCAGGCTCGAAGGGCCGAATGGCCTACTCCTGCTCCTATCTTCTATGTTTCTATGTTTCTATGTTAGGTAGGGACTCTGGATCCAGGAGGTAGATATAAAGCCACTTTCCTCCTGGATGCAGCAGTCCCCGCCTCGGTTTAACTGCTGGGTTTCACAAATTGTGTGAAATCCGTCCACAGGCGATTAAATTCAAAATGGAGGTGAAAAAAGAGGCTTCCAGCCTCATTACAATATTTAAATTAAGATACCGCCCCCTGGGAGCGGGTTGGCTGCCCGCTCCTGTCCCAACTCGGTTAAAACCAGAAGTGGGCGGGTTGGAGGTGGGATCAAGTCGGGAATCCCATTTTTAACACTCCAAATCCACCTGTTTTTTTAGGGGAATGTTTTTTGAGCTCTAATACACCCAAATGAGATAACTCACCCAATTCATGCTAATTTAAATACATTTCAAATTAACCCTATAAACATTTGCTTTTATCTGTACATTAAAGGAAAAGTTCAGGTTGTGAAAATGTCGACTTAATGCATGGTACTGCACATTACATCCGTGACTCCCTGCCACAAACCTCTTATTATTTCATCTGCACGGTAAAGACGAATTTCAGACTACCATGATCCTACCACTTTTGCATCAATGTGCATTAGGCATTGTTTTACATTGAGTAGGGTGGTAGGGGAACTCAAAATGGGTTTTAATCTGACTCCTGAGAGCTCTGACGATGAGAGCTATGTGAACACTTCGATCAGATACAGTATAATTCTAGCCTGGTGTGAAAAGTTTTAAATGTGCCCATGTGGTAAGTTGGACTCCGCAGGCCTTTTATAAATTCATTGCATCAGTTTTTTTTAACATTACGCGAAAATAGATGTTGCTGCCTGCTTTCTCATAACAATAAAAAATTAGCTGCCCATGAACAGAGCTCTGCGCATACATCCAAAGCATATATGAGCAGAGTTCTTTTATTACTGAGTTCAATATGTCCTGTGATGAGGCGCAATTGGCAGCATAATTCAGGGCCTGTGGCTTCACATTGAACCATACAGATACCAATTTCAGACTGGCATCTGTAGTATTATCGCAGCCCTAAATCACCTGTTTACTACTTCCTGAAGGTAACCATTATGTAACTACCTCAGATCATTCACTGCATTTTGTCACCAGACGATGATGTCAACAGATGTCTTGCTTGTTGCTGGCTTGTTTTATGGGAAATTAAATGTCACTGTAGTCAAGCTTTTTATGAAGAGATTTTGTACAAAATGCATTTACTGTAGTTATTAATCAGAAGAGTAGTTCTTTGTGTGAGATGGAAAATCACATCAAAGGCTTGGACTTCCTCGTTATTCAGCCAACAACTAACCCCTGACGACATCATCTCATCTGATGTCAAAAGGCTGCTAACAATCTCTCAAAAACAGATAATGGCCCGTATTTTCTGATGCCTACGGGTGTGTACGCGCTGTGTACACACCCGTAGGGACATCAGAAATGCCGGAACGCATGCGCTGAAAACCGGTATTTCCAATCTGTCACGAATGCTCTTGACAGATCGCACGCCTGCCCTGGAGAAGGGCCTCTGCGGGTGGAGAGTTTCGCTTTCTGCAGAACCTCCGCCCACTGAAATCACTTAAAAATCTTACGCCTGGTAAAAGCAGCATAAGAGTTGAAAAAAAGTTTTTTAAAAATTTTCACTCATTTATAATTTTAAAATACTTTTAAAAAAGGTAAGTTTATTTTTAACCCCGTAAAAAACTTCAATTATTTTTTCAAAAAATTACATTTTTGTTTAAAATATTTAATTGAATGTAATTTTAACTCATTTTAAAAAACTGATTTTAAAAAAATAAATGATTTAATGTTTTAGTGTTTTTTTGGGGTGATCTCCGTTCATATATTTGACAGGTTTATCTGTCAAAAGTATGAAGGGAGATTCCCTTCTCCTATTGGCTGGCCTGGCCCATGTGATCCCAGGGTCGCTTGCGAACTGCCTGCGCCCCTGGGATACGTGGGCCCTGCGCATTTCGACTGTGGAGAGGCCCAGGAGCGGAAGGGTCCGGACCTCGGGAGCCCTCAGGTAAGTTTGTCGATTTTTTTCTGATAGGAGGCCTCCGCACGCAGGAAGCCTCCGATCGGAAATTACGGGCCAATGGCTTTATTTCACAACTTCGATCAGCAGCCAATTGACAACTGAGGCAGCTGAACCCTGAGGATTGCTATAGTTTATCTGCACCTAACATAACACAGAAGAATCCACGTTTACAGTATATCAACAATAGATATAAAACTTTTGCATCTAGTATACTGTATATCCATCACAATTCAGAGTGTCATAATTTGTTACAGATGCAAAACTATGTTTCAGGTGAGATGTTAGACCAAGGCCCCATCTACCTTTAGATTGTTTGACACTATTCAATGAGCAGGGAATTGTCTTGGACAACGTTCTTCCCTAAACAAACACCATCAGAAATGATCTGGTCATTAGTCTCATCTGCAGTTTCTGGGATCTTGTGCACAAATTAACTGCCACACTTGTCTACATAAAAGCAGTAATTATAATGTACTTCAAAGTAATCCATTGAATGTGAATGCTTTGGGATGTGCTGTGGCCGTGATAAGGTGCTATATCAATTAAAACTTTATTTCTTGCTGTGAGCAACACTAATAATGAATAATAATGAATATTTAGAAGTGATCACAAGGAATTGAAGGGTTCAAGTAATGGCATAACTACAACAGCAAAGCTTAAATAGTTCATTCCATCACATGAACCCCCAGATTAGATTAAAGCCTTGAATCACTCCCAGGCGCCTGTTCATGTATACTGCCTTCATTATATGTTGGGGTTTGAGGTCCATTTCTGTATTAGCAATAGGTGTCAGAGTGTGGCGACTGGTAGTACACACCATGGCCCTTAGTACAAAATTCTGGTCACACTGCAGATTTATCTTTGAGATATTATTCCTGTAAATTAGTAAATCAAAAATAATAAGCAGTCATTTGCAGTTATTGCTGATAAAATGTGTGGCCAACACGATGACTATTTCTTACTTCAGAAAGCAATTGCAGTGGAAACAGTGTGGGCTAGTTCCAAACAGTTTTGTAATCAAACTTCATATGGATTTTTTTTGTTTGCAAATCTGATGGAAAGTCTTTTAAAAGTTGCAAACTTACCCTAAAAGGCTTAACTTGTCTGAAATATTTAATTATACTGCATGTCAGATTAACATTCTTAACTGTTCTGGTCCTCTTGCTTCACTGACATTTTTTACCATGTTTTTGTACATTGTTGAAATAGCCAAATGCGATCCTACAATAGAACACAAGTTGACTACATTTCTGCTACAGTTTTCACTACCACTCCAGGGAGAAATAGGTGTGTAAAAATGTTTTAGAATCCTCTACAGTAGATTAAAAGTAACAGCACAGTTATATAAGCGCTGTTTGAATTGATCCAAATCTGTTTAAAGCGGCGTGGAGCCAATAGACCTGAGATGAACTGCTAACTCCATGTTACTTTCGAGACAGAGAAAGTGAAGCTCTGTGAATGCATGTAAGCAGGCTCCACTCACTGGCACCTGAATATAAACTTTGTTTTGCAGTTATACTCCTTGAAGTGGTCTTGCACTGTTTCCCCAAATTTGCACCCAAGTTACACTATACAATTTGTACAAAACTGTGTAGTATAACTTGCCTATAAATGGCACCAATAGTGAATTTGCCACCAGTCTTCACTCTCCACTACTTGTGTTTAACTTAATTTGCTCGTATTGTGCATAATGATCCAAAACTTTGGACTACAGTGATGTAATTGCTACTATATGTGCGAATATTTAACATTTGGTGAAAATGGGTCACATTTTGAGAATATCTTTGATGTGCATATTGCAGTGCAAAGTCATAAGCATAAAAATTGGTCTTGGCTTTGGGCCGCTTTCTAATAATTGCGGTGAGCTCTTGGCGCCTGACATGCCTCCGGCTGCAGCTCTCTAACATTAGTACTTCATGGGTCTTCCTCTTGCATAACTAAGAATATGAAGACCAACAGCAGCGCAAAAAGGAAACCTTGTTACTATACTTAAAATCGTGTACACTGTGGATTTAACAACTTTTTCTTCTCCAAATATTGAAATGAAATCACCCTAATGCAATCCCTTAGTGTCTGGCCTCTGTGCTCATTGACCTATTCTAGTGCTCCTTCCTGTGAGATGGTTCCCTGTCACAGGAGGCTGCTGGTTATCCACTGAGGGCACTTAAGATGACCGTGGTGGGTGACCACAAGCAGCTCTGGGCCTTGAGGACCTGGCTGTAGACTGCTGTGTCTCAATGTCGGCCAGGGCAGTCTGGGCCAGCTGGCTGTGTGGAACCAGCAAGGGCACTGGGTCAGAGGCTGGCAAGGGAGCAGGCATGCTGTCATCCTGAGAGAGGGCAGCATGAGCCTCTCCCATGGTGCCAATGCCACTGTCTTGGGGCTGCACCTCTACGTTGTCTCACTGTGGCAGAACAGGGTGAAGGAGTGTAGTGGTACTCTGGAAGCCCTTATACATGCTCTACGCATTCCTCTCCATACTCTCCTTCATGGGTTGAATATCTAATGAGATATTAGCCCCCAGTGCTATGATGGCAGCTGTCTGATCTCCCAGCGAAGCTGTCAGAGCTGTCACCAGAAGCTCCATCATTGTGAGCCCCACTGCAGTGTTCATAGAGATGACCACTTGCTCCATGGTAAGCAATGTCATGAAAGATCTAGCTGGTTATTATCAATCATTTTTATGCTTATGACTGGACTATCCACACAAGCTAGAGCTGGACTACTCCTTGCTCTGTGCCATTGTGTTCAAGCTCGCTGTCAGGCTGCCCAGTACATTTAAAAGGTCCTGGTGTATAGGGATCAGTCTTTGAATGTAGGTTGTGGCCTTGAGATCTTCATCTGTGCCCTCTGCAGTTGGACAAGGATGCGAGTTCTCCCCCAGCAAGCTGCTTCCTGGGCCATCCCATTCCCCTTCCGTGCTCCTGTGCACTAGTGTTTGGTGAATCTCCCAGTGCAGACCCCTCTAGCCTATCCTCTAAAAGACATGTAGTGCTAGTCTTTGAGCTGTGCTTGCTAATGTACAGTTGAGTGACACTGTGTCATCATGAGTGTTGCTCTCTTCCAGCTCTTCAGCCTCTGGGCGCTCTACATTTTCTTCACCCGAAAGGGAAGAGGATGATAAGGATTAGCATTTAGTATGAAGGATAAGCAGAGACAGATGAGCTGTGCTTTGTCATGCACAGTGTGTGAGGGTGCAAATTCAGTGCGATCAGGAGAACCCCGTGTAAATTCAGAGCCCACTCATTATTTTAAAGTAATATTCAGAATTAACCTTTTCTATACCATTTGCTCTCTTATATACCTCTACTAGCTGGGGGAGCCCGGCAGTGCCGAGGCTTTTTGAGGGCATGTTGTTGTTGGAAGAGAGAGAGGGAGCGACTGGGGGGAAGAGAGAGAGGGAAGGAGAGAGAGAGAGAGAGGGAAGGAGAGAGAGAGAACGAGGGAAGGAGAGAGAGAGGGAAGGAGAGAGAGAGAGGGAAGGAGAGAGAGAGCGAGAGAGAGGGGGAAGGAGAGAGAGAGAGATAGAAGGAAAGAGAGAGAGAGATGGAAGGAGAGAGAGAGAGGGAAGGAGAGAGAGGGAAGGAGAGAGAGAGAGAGGGAAGGAGAGAGAGGGAAGGAGAGAGAAAGAGAGGGAAGGAGAGAGAGACAGAGAGAGAGAGGGAAGGAGAGAGAGAGAGAGGGAAGGAGAGAGAGAGAGAGAGAGAGGGAAGGAGAAAGAGAGAGAGAGAGATTGGGAGTGTGAGAGAGAGAGATTGGGAGTGTGAGAGAGAGAGAGATTGGGAGTGTGAGAGAGAGAGAGATTGGGAGTGTGAGAGAGAGAGAGATTGGGAGTGTGAGAGAGAGAGATTGGGAATGTGAGAGAGAGAGAGAGAGAGACTGGGAGTGTGAGAGAGAGATTGGGAGTGAGAGAGAGAGAGAGATTGGGAGTGTGAGAGAGAGAGAGAGACTGGGAGTGTGAGAGAGAGATTGGGAGTGTGAGAAAGAGAGACTGGGAGTGTGAGAGAGAGATTGGGAGTGAGAGAGAGAGAGAGATTGGGAGTGTGAGAGAGAGAGAGAGACTGGGAGTGTGAGAGAGAGATTGGGAGTGAGAGAGAGAGAGAGAGATTGGGAGTGTGAGAGAGATTGGAAGTGTGAGAGAGAGAGAGATTGGGAGTGTGAGAGAGAGATTGGGAGTGAGAGAGAGAGAGATTGGGAGTGAGAGAGAGAGAGATTGGGAGTGAGAGAGAGAGAGATTGGGAGTGAGAGAGAGAGAGAGAGAGATTGGGAGTGTGAGAGAGAGAGATTGGGAGTGTGAGAGAGAGAGACTGGGAGTGTGAGAGAGAGAGAGATTGGGAGTGAGAGAGAGAGAGATTGGGAGTGTGAGAGAGAGAGAGATTGGGAGTGTGAGAGAGAGAGAGATTGGGAGTGTGAGAGAGAGAGAGATTGGGAGTGTGAGAGAGAGAGATTGGGAGTGTGTGAGAGAGAGAGATTGGGAGTGTGAGAGAGAGAGAGATTGGGAGTGTGAGAGAGAGAGAGATTGGGAGTGTGAGAGAGCCAGGCCATCAGGCACAGAGACCTCTGAGGAGAAGGGGAGCAACCAGAAGGCTCCCAACCAAGACTGTGAGTACAGGGCCCAGGGAGGGAGGCTGAAGCCAGGGAAAGGTCCGAGGAGCCAGGCCGAGACAGAGGCCCAGAGACCTCTGAGGGGGAGGGGAACAGCCCGGAGGCACCGGGAAACAGCAGCTCACAGACTCAGACCTGGGAAGGGTGAACCCAGGAGCCGAGGCCCAGGGACCACGGGGTCGGAGAGGGGGACCGGGAAAGGTCGCGAACAGGGAGAGGGAAACACCAAACCCGGGGCCCCAGAAAAGCTTATTCTAAGATCAACAATACTTTCTCTACACTACCAATAATGAGCGAATCAGAAGAGCCACAACAGCCCCCGAGGGACACTGAGAGCAACCGCTTCCAGATTCCCCCCAACACCACAAAAAATGCTATAAAATCGATCAAGCATGAGCAGATGAGAGAAAAACCAGAAACTCTTTTTGCTGACCGGTACAGCACTGGGACAAAATGTAACCTCATTTTCTACTCAGATCAGCCAGCGGCTTGGATCACAGCAATAAAATCACACTATACCAGGGTTAAGCTAGAAAAAACCGCTAATGGGTCCAAAATGAAAATTAACACACCAGGAGACAGGGCAACCACGACTGTCAACATGTACAATACCGGAACAATATTAGTGCAAGGCAACCTCAACAACTTTGCAACGGCCTTCAAGACACTGAAAGGAATAACTGAGAGGGGAAGGAACAGCCCCAGAGTGGCTAACAGGGGAAAAGCGACCCGCACTCCCCCCAACATTGACAACTTACCAGGAGGAAATCAGCCTGGTCAGGAGGTGAACGAGCCACACAGTTCAAACCAGACACTAACCCCGGGGACCCACAGCCACATGATACAACTGACAAACCCCAGCATAACTACCAGGGAGGAAGCCACACATAGTCCCCCTACCAATTCCAGCTCACCAAGAGAAGAGCAGCATAGCCAGGAAGTGAGTGATCCTTCCAGGGTCGACCAGACACATACCCCGGGATCAACTAAAAGATAAATTTAATCAATTAGAGATAGAGATGGTTAAACTTAGAGAGGAGTTCCTTAAAATGAATCACGAACAAAAGCAAGAGAGGGAGAGACACAAGAGAGAGCTGAATTTACTTGAGAACCAGGTGAATCTACTTGGGAATCGGGTGAAAGAGCTGCAGGAAAACGAAGAGAGCCATAGAGGAGAGATAACACCATTAGACCAGCAACCAAAGGCTAGAGATAAGACAAGACAGAGCCAGATGGAATGGCTGCACTCCCACACGGAACAACAGCAGCAGACACACAATACAAGGGGTGCCACACAGACCGACCAGCATACTGAATCTCAATCTTCCCCCACCACCGTGGAACCACAAGCGAGCCGCTCACAAGAGGAACGCACACACCAGACACCCCAGCCCAACACACACACTATGAGTCCAGGCGAAAGCCACCAGACAGTAAACACAAACAAGGCTGACATCGTAATACTCAGACTTAAATGGGAAATTTCTATGGGAGAAAAAGCTCTTCCCTAGAAGTAAAGTAGAAAAGATCTGGTGCCCAACAACAGACAGAGCCATGGGATGGCTGACCAAAACCCGATTAGGCTCCCCCCAACACATAATAATACACACGGGCACAAATGACCTAAAGGCCCAACAGAAAGAGGTAGCAACATCGCTCAGAACAGTGATTAGGAAGGCAAGCAGTACATTTCCAAACACTAGAATCACTGTTTCCACAATATTGCCGAGAACAGACTTCAACAACACAATTCATGAGATAAATGCCAGCATAGCAAGAGACTGCGAATCAAAACACAACGTGCACCTGGCCCAACACCCCACACTCGATGAGGAATGTCTTTACGACCACGTCCACATCCAAAGGAAAAGAATATCGATCTTTGCTAAAGCCCTGAAGGACATCGCTTTTAACCGGGTCCATACCCAGACTCCAAGAGGACCCCCCCCCCCCGACCACCAGAGATCAGCGGGGTACATATCAGGACCACTACAAAGACCACCACCACACCAACCGAGACCAGAGAGGATCCCCATGCACAACAACAATATCAGACCTGCACCACTCCTGTCCCACAGGGGAACAGGACCGCTCCCAGCCAGACAGAGGGAGAGATGCACAGGACGTACGCAATACCTCAGACAGAGACAATCCATTAAGAGACAATAAGCAGATGTGCAGCAGCATCCACTTCCGCCTTATGGATCAAGGACTAATTAATAGAAAGAACTGTAACCAAATAGTATTAACTTTTATAGACAACTGAGATGATCTTTTTTTCCCACACTTAGACACGACAAACACGTACCACCCTTTAACCTATCATAGTAAAAGATCAAACTTAACATGAAATCCTTATATATTTCGACCTGGAATATCCAAGGTCTAAGCTCTTCGGTGCTCGACGTGAAGAGTAGGACCCCAGAGTTCATAGATGAAACTAAAGGTCTAGATATTATCATTTTACAGGAAACTTGGTATAAAGGAAAAGGACACACTGGCTGTCCCCAAGGGTACACTGAGCTGGTGGTCCCCTCCAATAAATTACCAAGAGTAACCCAAGGCAGAGACTCCGGAAGCATACTGATCTGGTTTAAAACAGAACTTAAGAATTACATCAAATTTATAAAAAAGGGCGAAAACCACATGTGGCTCAAAATTGAGAGGGAGATTATCTCTAACACCCAAGATGTTTACATTTGCGCACTTTATATCCCCCCAATGGATACCCCGTACTTTAAAGGGGACACCTTCTCCAACATAGAGGGGGAAATTATCCAATACCAGGCCCAGGGGAACGTGTTGATCTGTGGGGACCTCAATTCAAGAACGGGCGAAGAACCAGACTTCACCAATAATCAGGGAAACAATTACGTATTCGGGAATAACCACTTTGATATCCCTTCCCTTCCATACAGGCATAACTGCGACAAGCAGACAAATACCAATGGAAAACAGCTCCTACAGCTCTGTCGAAGCCTGGGTCTGTACATTGTCAATGGTAGGTTCATAGGAGACCTCCTAGGAAGATCGACATATTGCTCACCTCTTGGCTGCAGCACAGTAGACTATATGATTACAGATTTGGACCCATCCTCTTTCAGAGCATTCACAGTCAAACCACAAACAACACTGTCAGATCACAGTCAAATTACTATGTATCTCAAAAAGACAGAAACAAACAACATAGAAACACAACCCAGTAAACTGTACAACACCAAAAAATCATACAGATGGGCCAAAAACGACACGGAAAAATACCAGAAAACAATTAGCAATGCATCAACTCAAGCTCTCTTGGACACCTTTCTGGATAACATATACACTCACAACAAAGAAGGCGTAAACCGGGCAG
This sequence comes from Somniosus microcephalus, assembly GCF_052327205.1. NCBI lineage: Eukaryota > Metazoa > Chordata > Chondrichthyes > Squaliformes > Somniosidae > Somniosus > Somniosus microcephalus. The sequence goes on from NC_140989.1 coordinate 305,484,960, forward strand.
TAAATAACCTAAACAATATTTTTGATAATTTGGCAACAAGTGCAAACTTGAAAGCTAGCAAGAACAAACCCAAAACAAAAAACTATGAAAAATGGTTTGACCCAGATTGCCATAACATGAGGAAAAAACTTAGAAAAATATCAAACCAAAAACACAGACATCCAGAAAACGAGGAATTACGCCTTACTTATTGTCAGACACTAACACAATACAGAAACAAACTCAGAACCAAAAAAGAGCAATATATTAAGAATACACTCAGCTCCATGGAGGAATCCATTGATTCCAATTGTTTCTGGGACAACTTGAATACACTACACAAAAAACAACACGACGAATTGGCCATTCAAAATGGGGACACATGGGAAAACCACTTTGAAAAATTATACCAGAAAAACACACTAAGGCCAGAGCAACACCAAATATGCAAAAAACTGGAAAAGCTAGAAATGGCCATAAAAGATAACCAAAACCCGCTAGACTCCATAATAACAGAAAAAGAACTTTTTGAAAAACTCGAGGACCTGTGACCAGGAAAAGCTTGCGGGACAGACGGCATACTAAACGAGATGATTAAACACACAGACGACAAAATGAAACTGGCTATCCTAAAACTCTTCAACTTGGTTCTGAGTGTCGGTTACTTCCCTGATATCTGGAACAAAGGACTCATAACGCCCATATACAAAAGTGGGGACAAAGTCGACCCAAATAACTATCGAGGCATCTGTGTAAACAGTAACCTGGGGAAGGTATTCTGTAGCATCATAAACAAAAGACTTATAAACTTCCTTGAGGAGCACAATGTCTTGAGTAAAAGCCAAATTGGATTCCTGCCAAACTATAGAACATCAGATCATATCTTCACCCTACAGACCCTAATTGACAAACACGTTCACCATAACAAAAGCAAAATCTACGCATGCTTTATAGATTTCCAGAAGGCTTTCGACTCCATCTGGCATGACGGTTTATTCCTGAAACTTATCGAAAGCGGGGTAGGGGGAAAAACATATGATGTAATTAAATCAATGTATACAAACAACAAATGTGCAGTTAAAATTGGAGACAAACAAACAAAATATTTCCCACAGGGGCGGGGGGTGACGCAGGGCTCGCCAATCTCACCGACACTCTTTAATATTTACATAAATGAATTGGCAAAACTACTTGAACAATCTACAGCACCCGGCCTCACCCTATATGAATCCAAGGTTAAATTCCTCCTCTATGCAGACGACCTGGTTCTGCTGTCACCAACTAAGGAGGGTCTACAGCAGAACCTGGATCTGCTGGAGTCGTACTGCCAGACTTGGGCCCTGACAATAAATCCCCAAAAAACCAAAGTCCTTGTGTTCCAACAAAGATCCAGACATCAGGGACCCAAAATAAATTTCACACTTGGAACAACCAAAATTGAACAAACCACTAACTACACATACTTGGGCTTAAAAATCAGTTCTACGGGAAACTTCAAACTGGCTGTGAATGAACTGAAAGAGAAAGCAAGAAGGGCTTTCTATGCCATTAAAAAATCAATCCAAATAGAAATCCCAATTAGCATTTGGCTAAAAATTTTCAAATCAGTAATTGAACCAATTGCACTCTATGGCAGTGAGGTATGGGGACCGCTAACACAACAAGAATTTGCAAAATGGGACAAACACCCAATTGAGATCCTACATGCAGAATTCTGTAAAAGTATCCTCTGGACTCAAAGGAAAACAGTAAACAATGCATGCAGGGCGGAACTAGGCCAATATCCATTAATAATCACTATCCAAAAAAGAGCCACCAAATTTTGGAATCACCTACAAATGAGCAACCCCCAATGCTATCACTACGACGCCCTGAAATGCCAAGAGCTGACCATAAAGAAGAATACCCTCAGTTAACTAGTCCTGGGACTCAGTGAAGT
>NC_140989.1:308487377-308662950 GCF_052327205.1 Somniosus microcephalus
GGAAAAGGGACCACCTCTGTAGCCTTTGCACTGTCATAATGGGAACGCCCTTTTTAGGGTTGAATATGGAGATGAGGGGTTGATGGTCAGTCAACAAGGTAAATTTTTGTCCATGTAGGTAATGGTTGAATTTCTTCACCCCCCACACCAGGCTGACTGCCTCCCTGTCGATCTGGGCATAGTTGCGCTCAGCTGAGTTCAATGAGCGTGACGCAAAAGCTATCGGCCGCTCCGAGCCATCAGGGAATCTATGCGATAATACCGCTCCCACGCCGTAAGGGGATGCATCGCACGCCAGTCTGATTGGCAGTAATGGGTTGTAATGAGCCAACACTTCCCTGGACGTGATCAAGCCTTTGCATTTATGGAAGGCACGTTTACAGTCTTTGCTCCATTTCCAAACTACTCCCATTTGTAGCAGCGCGTTAAGCGGGTGCAGAACCGTCGACAAGTTTGGTAAAAATTTATGATAGTAATTTACTAATCCCAGGAATGACCTTAATTGTGAGTCATTTTCAGGCGCTGGGGCCTTTACGACCGTTTCAATTTTTTCAGGTGACTTATGCAACCCTTCTTCGTTAATGACATGGCCACAATATTATATTTGTTTCTGGAAAAATTCGCACTTGGGGCGATTTGCTCGTAGGCCCCGTTCTCTCAGCCTTGTGAGCACCTGCTCCAAGTTGGCAAGGTGCTCGTTGTCGTTTTCTCCTGTTACAAGGATGTCCTCTAGGTAGCATTGAGTCCCCGGAATCCCTTGCAGGACTTGCTCCATAGCTCTTTGCCAGATAGCCGGAGCTGATGCCACTCCGAAAACCAGTCGATTGTACTGGTACAGGCCTTTGTGTGTGTTTATCGTGAGATACTTTTTAGAGGCCTCCTCAACCTCCATCTGTAGATATGCCTGTGCTAAGTCAATTTTGGTGAAACGTTTCCCAACGGATAGTGAGGCGAAAATATCTTCTATCCTCGGAAGAGGATACTGTACCGTGTGAAGGACCGGGTTTACAGTCACCTTGAAGTCCCCACAGATGCGAACTTTTCTCTGTTCTTCAGATTTATCATTATTCAACATTTTCTTCATGACCGGGACGATGGGTGTTGCCCACTCACTCCAATCTACCTTGGATAACACGCCTGCTTTTTCCAAATTCTCCAGCTCTGCCTCGACGGCTGGACGAATTGCGTATGGCACTGGCCTTGCCTTAAAAAACTTGGGAATTGCCGCATCTTCCACTTTTATTGAGGCGGTGGCGTCTTTCAGGGTTCCTAGTTCCTGTTGAAACACTTCTTTGGCATTAGCCAAGATTTCTTTTAATCGTCCAGGTATGACGTCATCGTCGTTTATTTTTACTGGTCACCGTCAGTGCCTGAATGGAGTGCCAGTCTAAACATACCTTTCTGATCCATTCACGTCCCAACAACGGTGGACCACCATCTGGCAGAACGTATAAATACAACTTCTGTATTTCCTTGCCATTGTATACAACAGGCACCCTTCTTTTCCCTCTGGGGTATACTTTCTGCCCCGTATATGTCTTCAAGACAATGGATGTGTCTTTCAAAGGTGTATGCGGAAATAGCCACTCGTAATCCCGTCGACTCATGACGGTCAGAGCTGATCCTGTATCTAGCTCCATTTTGACTGGGGACCCCGCTATCATGAGGGTAACCCAAATGGTCTGGTAATCTTCTTTGGCAATTACATTATGTAATTTGAGACAGCTTAGTCTCTTGTTTCCGGAGTCGCTATCGCTCTTCTGGTCTTCGGAGCTACTGTCTGTCATCATTTGAACCTTTCTGTACTTTTCCTTATTGACCTTTTCACTGTCAGCGGATTTCTTTCCAGATCTGCATACATGTGCAATGTGTCCCATCTTTCTGCATTGCCTGCATGCTTTGTCCTTGAACCAGCAGTCCTTCTGGTCATAGGTGGATCTGCCGCAGTGATAACATCTCTCGAAACCCCGTGTCATTTCATGGGTGCCGAAGTCCTGTGGCTTTTGCTGTATCTCTGCAGCTCCTCTTGCTGCTGCTTCGTATGATACAGCCACACTGAAAGCCTTGTCCAGTGTCAAATCTTTCTCAGAAAGTAGTCTTTTCTGTGTTCCTTCGCTTAGGAGACCGCAGACGAATTTGTCTCGTAGAGAATCTGCCAGTCCTGCCCCGAATTGGCAGTGCTTTGACAGCTTTCATAATTCGGTGAGGTAATCAGCGTTACTTTCTTTCTTGTGCTGATTCCTCCTGAAGAATTTGAATCGTTCCGCTATCAGCAGCGGTGTTGGGTTTAAGTGCTCCTGTAAGGTATCAACAATCTCATTAAAATTCTTGTCCATCGGTTTGGCTGGAGTGATCAAGTTTCGTAACAGCCCGTATGTCCTTGCGCCCATCAGATTTAGAAGTACCGATGCCTTTTTATCATCCGCTACTTCATTCGCCTTGCAATATACCTCCACTCTTTCCACATATGTGGTCCAATCTTCTATATCACTATCAAAAGCAGTAATATTGCCAGTCTTCGGCATCTTGAAAATCTAAAATGGCGCTTCCCGCGCTTTTCTTTCTTCCCCGCCGAGTTAAGATGGCGCCTCCCGCGCTTTCCCGCCGCTGCCGCTGCTGCCAACGCTGTTCTCCGCGGTTCCCGTTGCGACCTGCAGCTTTTCGCGGTATTTCTATTTTTTTTTATATATCGCTTCAATATTCTCTCCGTAATTGAAGAACCGTTCCCGTCGTGGAGCGGACCCTCTGGGACTTTCCCCTCCCTCTGCTCGGTCCGAACGCCGACCTGCTTCGCAGCACTGGCCGCGCCCTGAGTGCTCCACCCTCTCTCTCTCTTTGCTTCTGCTTCCCGACTCGCTGCCCGGCCCTGTTGCAGAGCCACCCGATCAAGCTCTAGCCTGCCGCAGCCCAGGAAGGATCAGTGCACTACCTGCCACCAGCCCGTTTAGCTGGGGAAACCACAGACTGGAGACCAAGCCTGGCTCTCGTTTTCGAGTTTCTTCGAGTTATTTTTTTTTTTTCTTGCTTCTGGCTTCAACTTTCATCTGAGGAATCGATCCCCTTGAGGTGCTGCCGAATTGCAGGTAAGTTCGTTTCTAACTCATCGCCACTGTTAGATCCGTGTGTTAATGGAGACACGGAATGCAGGAGTTGATTTAACAAGTGTTTACTGAACAAAGTCTGGAGGTGAACTAACTACACAAGACGCTACACAGGCTTATATACACGAGTGGTCACTACTGGTACTACAGTATACAGGGGCTTCAAAAATATAGTTCCTCTTAAAGGTACATACACTACAGGGAGGGGGGAGGAAAAGGGGAGGGGGGAGGAAAGGGGGAGGGGGAGGGGGGAGGAAAGGGGGAGGGGGAGGGGGGAGGAAAGGGGGAGGGGGGAGGAAAGGGGGAGGGGGAGGGGGGAGGAAAGGGGAGGGGGAGGAGGAAAGGGGGAGGGGGAGGAAAGGGGGAGGAAAGGGGGAGGGGGGGGAAGAAGGGGGAGGGGGGAAGAAGGGGGAGAGGGGGGAGGGGGGGAAGAAGGGGGAGGGGGAAGAAGGGGGAGAGGGGGGATGGGGGAAGAAGGGGGAGGGGGAGGGGGGAAGAAGGGGGAAGTGGAGGGGGAAGAAGGGGGAGGGGGGAAGAAGGGGGAGGGGGAAGAAGGGGGAGCGGGGAGGGGGAGGGGGGAAGGGGGAAGAAGGGGGAGGGGGAAGAAGGGGGAGGGGGTGAGGGGGAGAGGGGGGAGGGGAGCGCCCCGTCAGCCCGAGCCCCGCCCCCTGTCAGCCCGAGCCCCGCCCCCCGCCTCCCCGAGCCCCGCCCCCTGATCCGAGGCCCGATCTCCTGAGCCCCAACCCCCGCCCTCCCGAGCCCCGATCTCCTGAGGCCCGATCTCCCGAGCCCCGCCCCTGATCTCCCGAGCCCCGTCCCCTGATCTCCCGAGCCCCGCCCCCCCGATCTCCCGCGGCTCGACCCCCCCAATCTCCCAATGCCTGATCTCCCGAGCCCCGCCCCCCCGAGCCCCGATCTGCTGAACCCCGATCTCCCGAGCCCTGCCCCCTGCCCGAGCCAGCTTCAAGAGCAGAGAGAGAGACGCCGCCGCGCAAGCTACCGTGTGAGGCCCGGCCGGACACAAGTCACGCGCGCTGACTCCTGCCCCACCCGCCTTTACTAAGATGGCGGCGGTGGCGACGCTCGGCTCAGGCCCACCCCCTCCAGCCTTCACAAAGATGGCGGCGATCGCGAGCCACTTGTTGAGCGCGACGGGAGGTGCCTAGCTCGGGCGTGGCTGGGCAACAGAGGCCCAGGCTTACAGGCCTGGAAAAACGGTGAAAGGTAGGAAAATTCTAGATGTTAGAGAAAAGATTTACAAATTAATTAACTTTTTTTAAAAACAATTTGTGTTTTAAAAGCAACTTTTTTTTTGCTGGAAATGTAGATTTGAAAAGAAACACGCAGAAAGTGGGAAAAAGAAATGAACAGTTTGGAATCAAGATGGCGGCCACTCACCTCGGTTCAGAATGATAAGGCCCGCCCGCACACGCACCGATTGGTCAACCGTCAGGTCACTGAACTGTAGGATTGGTCAATCATCACGTCACTCAACTGTAGGGTGGCCCGCCCGCGCACACAATGAACCCGCCCCCACTCGATGCAAATGAGTGGATAATGAGTGGAATTTTGAACGTTTTTTGGATACCATCGGCACAATTTTTGTCCGACCGTCGGCACAATTTTTGTCCGAGCAAAAAGTAAATGCACCTACAAGAGTCCCCTAATGATGAGCTTTCTTTTGATATAACATGTATAGGTACGCTCTATAACTTTTGATTGTATAGCCGGACAGAGAGACAGACAGAGAGACAGACAGAGAGACATATCCTTTTATATATATAGATGGATGTTTATGTCTGTGGTAAACCACTGTTATACCTGCTGTATGAGTGTTTGTATTCCACTGTGTACATGTCTGTACATGCCTCGGCTGACTCCTCCCACGAGTCCAGGTATAAAGGTGACTGCTCCACAGTCCCTCTGTATTCTGGACTGGTCGACCACTCGAGGCACACCTTCATTCTCTTGTTAATAAAAGCCTGTTAGTTACTCGCTTAACCTCAGTCTTTTGAGTAATTGCTAGCGCATCAATTTTATTAACAAGATTTTTTTATAATGGAGAAGATCCTCACACCAGCATGCCTGGACTTAAACCATCGGGAGGCGGACGCATCCACCAAGTTTGCTCACTGGCTTAGGTGTTTTGAAAAATTCCTGATTGCCTCCGCCGCAACGGTCAAATCGGATGAGGACAAACTGGATGTCCTGACCTCCAAAGTGAACCACCGAGCGTACTCGGTCATCCAGGACGCGACCTCGTACACGGCTGCTCTCAAGCTCCTCAAGGACCAGTACACGTGCCCAGTGAACAAGGTGTACGCCAGGCACCTCCTGGGGAGTCGTAAACAACAACCTGGGGAATCGACCGAGGAATACCTTCAGGCACTGTCTGTGCTTGGCTGGGCCTGTGGTTGTAAGGATGTAAAGGCCGCTGTGTACACAGAGGAACTTATCCGGGACGCTTTTGTAGCGGGCCACAGGTCCAATTACACCCGACAGCAACTGTTGGAGCAGAGTGACCTCGACCTCAATAAGGCCTCTGAACTCGCACTATCATTGGACGCAGCCTACTGGGGCATGGATGCCTACTCCTCTGCACCGTGGACGCCGCGGGGAACGACAGCCTGGGACACGGTAGGACCATCTCATAGCGCCGTGCCACCCCAGCCACATCCCAGCAACAGCCCAACTACCGCAGCAGTGTCCCAAGGCCAGAAATGCTACTTCTGTGGCCAGGCCAAACACCCCAGAGTGCGCTGCCCGGCGAAAAATGCGATCTGCTCGGGCTGCGGGAAGAAGGGACACTACGCCAGCATCTGCAGGGCCAAAGCCACCCCGAACCTCAGCAGCACCGCGTGTGGGCTGTGCGGGCCGCCATCTTGGGCCTCCCCAGCCATGTGCGAACCACCGGAACAGCAGCCATTTTGGATGCCTCCAGCCACATGGGGATCATGGATGCCGCCATCTTGGACGCCAGCCGGGACGCAGCAGGCCCCCAACACCGCCTCATCTGATACCCGCAGCGACACACCGACCCCTACGCTGGCATCCGTTACGCTGGACCAAGCGAGACTGCACCAACTGGCCTGGTCCACAATGGACATTAAGGTAAATGGTCACGAAACAACCTGCCTTTTTGACTCTGGGAGCACGGAGAGCTTCATCCACCCCGACATGGTGCGGCGTTGCTCTCGCCCAGTCCTGCCTGCGCACCAGCGGATTTCTATGGCCTCCGAGTCCCAGTCGGCGGACATTGGCGGCTACTGCGTGGTGACACTCTTAGTAGACGGGACTGTGTACGATAATTTTAAACTTCTGGTCCTGCCTCACCTCTGCGCTGCCGTTCTACTGGGGTTAGATTTTCAGTGCCACCTTAAAAGTGTTACGATGGCGTATGGTGGACCCCTCCCCCCACTCACAGTCCACAGCCAGCAGCTTCCAAATTGCCCACCGCGCACCAGGTTCTTCCACTTCATCAAGGCCCGCAACCTGCCTTACTCCATTGAGGAGGTCAGGACCATGACCAGGAACTGCCAAGTGTGCGCTGAGTGCAAACCGCACTTTTATAGACCAGACAGGGCTCACCTGATAAAAGCCACTCGCCCCTTCGAGCGCCTGAGCGTTGATTTTAAAGGGCCTCTCCCCTCCTCCGACCGCAATGTGTACTTCCTCAACATTATTGATGAGTACTCCTGTTTCCCATTCGCCATCCCCTGCCCGGACATGACCAGTGCCACGGTCATTAAATGTCTGAACGACCTCTTCACCCTGTTCGGTTTCCCCAGCTATATCCATAGCGACCGGGGCTCATCGTTTATGAGCGACGAACTCCGCCAGTACCTGCTCGCTAGGGGTATTGCCACAAGCAGGACCACCAGTTACAACCCCCGGGGGAACGGACAGGTGGAAAGAGAGAATGCGACAGTTTGGAAGGCCGCCCTGCTAGCCTTAAAGTCTAGGGGCCTTCCGACCTCCCGCTGGCAGGATGTGCTCCCCGATGCGCTCCACTCTATTCGGTCACTGCTCTGCACTGCCACTAATGCCACCCCTCATGAGAAAATGTTTGTCTTCCCAAGGAAGTCCACATCGAGGACATCGCTACTGCCATGGCTGACGTCCCCAGGGCCGGTCCTACTGAGAAGACACGTGAGGACCCATAAAACGGACCCCCTGGTCGAGAGGGTCGACCTCCTCCACGCCAACCCCCAGTATGCTTACATTGCGTACCCGGACGGGCGGGAGGACACAGTCTCCATATGAGACCTCGCACCCTCGAGGCCCCAGTAACCCACTACCCACTACCACCCCCCCCCATGATCCAATATCCAACCCCAGCAGACGGCACACCTGGGCCCCGCGACCCGCTCGACACCCACGAGGACTACACACCAGTGCCCCAGCCTACGCGGGACTCAACGCCGGAAGCTTCACTACCCCTGCCGTCGCCACGTCGATCACAGCGGCAGACAAGACTTCCGGAGAGACTCCAATACACGAACTTTTAATACACTTCACCCCGTCGGACTCATTTTTAAACAAGGGGTGAATGTGGTAAACCACTGTTATACCTGCTGTATGAGTGTTTGTATTCCACTGTGTACATGTCTGTACATGCCTCGGCTGACTCCTCCCACGAGTCCAGGTATAAAGGTGACTGCTCCACAGTCCCTCTGTATTCTGGACTGGTCGACCACTCGAGGCACACCTTCATTCTCTTGTTAATAAAAGCCTGTTAGTTACTCGCTTAACCTCAGTCTTTTGAGTAATTGATAGCGCATCGATATCATGTAGGGGATAACATCAAATTTCATTTTTATTAAATAGTATTCTGGGACTATTACTAGTGTGTTGTGGTTCGAGTTCTATGACTGGCCATTATTTTGTGAAAACCATAAATGAGTGGCCCTTATTTTACAGATATATTCCTTTACTTTTGTATGATGCACACTTTCCATCCACAACATCTTGATTCATGGTGGGTATGTTAACATTTAACATTGAAAATCCCTGTGTAAACATTTATAATGAGAAAATCCCATCTAAAGATGTAAACATTTGCTCCTTCTTCTACCACCTGCCCCTTTCTGCTTCTTCAGCCATTTTTCCACCCATCTACCCTTCTTTACTGTGACTCCCCATGCCCAAGACCTCCTTCAACCCTGCTAGCTCCTTTGCATGGGTCATGAGAATAACATCCAAGATTTTCTAAAGTTTCGAGCCTCTTCAAGAGAGCTACATAAGGTACAAGATTGAAAGACTTACTAAAAGGAAGGACAGCATTGTAAGTGGATTTCCCCTGGCCCCGAGTCTCAGGACACTCTGCAATCTCATATAAAGCCACAACTTGCCCCACATATTCTTTAGTCTGTTCCTTCCTGATTACTCTGCAGGCCTTCAAATAATGCAATGTGTTCCACAAAAACGCAAAAATGACTGATATCAGCGGGATTCATTAGTAGTTTTCAGGCTCACTGGGATCCCCTTCTTGTGGATTGGAACCACAACTGTGCTTTGGAATACTGAAGGTTTATGTGCCTCAAAGAGAAATCTATTTACCAGGCTCAGGAGAGACATCTCCAAGGCAAGTTGGTGGTTTCCGATGCTTTTCTCCAAGACCATTGCCATTTCCTCCCCTCATCTAGTATAGCAGTCAAATGCTGTGGTTAGCATTTATTTATCACCTCCCTGATTATACATATTACAGAACTCTTTCCAGTATATTTTCTTTGCTGTAGATCACCCCTTGATACATTTCATATCACAATCTCTCCAGTAAAAATGATATGATCAATCTCTGTAATATAACTCCCCATAAGATTTGAAATGCTTACTCACTAGTGGCTGCCTTTTCATCACAAGTCAGCATGGACTCACATGACTGCATGTGCACAAGCTCTGACATAAGCAGTGTTATAAATCTCAGCATCATGAAGAAACGACTCATGAAATAACACTGGACGACCAGCTGGTGGCACCGTCCAAGGAGTATAAATACTCGGGTGTGGGCCCAGCTTTCCCAGGGACATTTTGTAAGACAGGAACTAGTGAAGTACAACTAGACCTCCATGTTTTGAAACAAGTTGATTAAAGCCTTGCTTTATACTCAAACCAAGTGCGTAGTGAGTTTTATTACATCAAGCAGAAAAGAATTGCAGGGCATTCTGAGGCAACTTTAAAATACAGACCAGTCAATGCAGGACCCACGTGTTTGCACATGTGCACAAGCTCTGGCGCATGCAGGCACAAAAGGAAACTATGGAACATTCCAGGGCAACCACAACCTCTGAAGTCTACCCCAACGGCATTGTCCTTGCTCTATTCCTAACTGTCATATTGCCGGCATTATGTTTCCTCCAACTGCTTCTCCTTCTCTCCAGGGTCCATCCTTGGTCCCATCATTTTCTCAATTTATACGATACCCTTTGGTGATATTATCCAGAGGCACGGTGTCAGTTTCCACATGGATGCTGATGACACCAAGCTCTACTTCTCTGCCTCCTTCATCAATCCAACTACATGTGTGCAACATCAAGACCTGGATAAGCCAACATTTCCTTCAGCTTAATGCTGGCATAACTGGAGCCATCATCTTCAGCTCCCACCAGCACCAGCTTCTGACATTGACTCATCAATCTCCACAGCTGCCACCTCAGGCTGACTCAACTTGGCAGGCTGCTAGACCCCAAACTCAAATTCCTCTCCCACATTTGCTCTGTTACCAAGACTGCTTTCTTCAACCTCTGTAACATGGTCTGCATCCACCCTTACCTCTCCCCCACCGCCACCAAAATCCTAGTCCATGCCTTCATTACCTTAGGGCTTGACGTAATATCTTGCCAGCCTCCCTAGCTGACCGCCAGAAGTTACAACACATTCAAATCACTGTAGGGTTGGTTTTCACCTCACTACTGCCCTATTTACACCTAAAAATGGACAACCGACTTATTATCTGTTGTCTGCTCATTCCGATTTCCAAGCAGACCTAGAATTATAGGGCCCGAGCTCCCGCTGAAAACAGGCAGCAGTCACACTAATATATGCAAATCGGAGTCAAATGACCCTGGGCCCCATTTTCATCTCTAGCCGCATTGCTACCACCAGTTGCACAACCCACCCACAACCCATATAGGATACAAATCACAAGCCAACAATTTCCAGTAATATTTAAAGGGATCCTAAGCTTCTCTCAGCTAAATTGCTGGAAAACTTTGGGAGAAATTTTCTTGTATTAGATAGTTTTTATTATACTACTTGGACTGTTTTAAGTGCTTGTAGTGGCTCTAGGGAATTCTAAACTCATAAGGGGTGTTTGACAATACACTTTTTTCTTTGCGGGGATCTTTCTGGCAATTTCGCTCTTGCCAGAGGACATGGAGGAGCAGGAGCAGCAACAGGAGGAAGGAGCAAACAGAGTTGCAGCTGAAGGGAGAGCAAATAAAAGAAGGTATGCTTTCAGGAATCCTTACCCTCCCATAGAGGGTATAAGCTCCAGGACAACATATGAACAGTTCTCTGAGAAACAGTGCATAAAGAGGCTGTGCTTCTTTAGGGAGGCTGTCAGAAAATTGATTCACCTCTTGCAACAAATCCTACCGCCAACTAACAGCATTACCTGTTAAGGTCAACACTGCAGCCCTCAAATTCTTTGCTTCCAGTTCCTTCCAGGCTGCCACAGGGGATATCAGTAACATCAGGCAGTCTGCAGTACGTGCTTGTTTTAAGCAAGTGGCTGATGCCTTGATCACTTTCATCAGGGTCAACCAGAAAAAGCTGAATATGGCTCTGGGGTTTGCACAGATTGCAGGCTTCTCCCATGTCCCAGGGCTATATTGACTGCACTCACATCACACTACGGGCTCCTTCAGATGATTCCACTGCATTTATGAGTTGCAAGGACTTCCACTCCATTAATGCTCAAATGGTGTGTAATCACCAGCAACACATCTTGTAGGACTGTGCCCTGACAGCTGCTATGACACTTCTATATTGCAGCAATCCTCCATTACCCTACTGTTTGCTCCTGCACAGCAAGTCTTCAACAGCACCTCCCAAACCCGCCTAGAAGGACAAGGGCAGCAGGCACATGGGAACATCATCACCTCCAAGTTCCCCTTCAAGTTACACACAATCCTGACTTGGAAATATATCGCCATTCCTTCATCGTCACTGGGTAAAAATCATGGAACTCCCCCCCTAACAGCACTGTAGAAGTGCCTTCACCACACGGACTGCAGCGGTTCAAGAAGGCGGCTCACCACCACCTTCTCAAGGACAATTAGGGTTGGGCAAAAAATGCTGGCCTTGCCAGTCACGCCCACATCCCAGGAACGAATAAAACAAAAAGAGAGACTAGGTGGGGACAAGGGCTGTTCTTGGCACACTCATGACTCCTCTCAGAAACGCATGTTCAGCGGCCGAACTGCACCACAATCAGATCCATGACTCAACTAGAGCCTTCATCAAGCAAACCATTGAAGTCCTCAAACAACAATTCCACTGCTTGAACAAGTCTGGTGGCTTCCTGCAATACATCCCAGGAAGAGTGTCCTGTATGATTGCGGTTTGCTGTATACTGCATAACTTTTTCTCTGCAATGGGTATAAACACATGGAGCCACCATTCGATGAGGACCTTCATCAAAATGTAGGGGGGCTCCAACATCTACCTACAGCCAGAACTCTTCAGCAGCAGCTCACTGAACAGAGCTTCAGCTAAACAATGCCTGCTCCCCTGTACTTACTTCATTATGAGTCATGTCCAACATCTCTCACAGTCCTTCCACCCTGAAATAAACTGCATATGCCCAAAGACCAACATTAATATTCATGTCAACTAATATTCCAGGGTCGACAGCTATTACAGGATCACTCTATGCACATAAAGGTTGCAAAAAGGATTATAATTTTATAGCTTTATACAAATCATCTAACAATAATTTTCACTGGTGTGAGTCCCTAGTGCCTGTCTTAAGTGCTCTCTTACCTACTCTAGTGCTTCATAAAGTGCTCCCTTAATGGCTGCACCAGGGGAGGTGGAAGACTGCTGTAGCTCAGTCAAGTGCTCTTGAGATGTTTGTGGTGAAGTCTCATGGCATCAAGGCAAACATGGGCAAGGAAACCTCCTGCTGATTACCACCTACCGCCCTCCCTCAGCTGATGAATCAGTACTCCTCCATATTGAACACAACTAGGAAGAAACACCAACACAGAATGTACTCTGGATGGGGGACTTCAATGTCCATCACTAAGAGTGGCTCGGTAGCACCACTGACCAATGTGGCCGGGCCCTGAACAACATAGCTCCCAGAGTGAGCTTGCGGCAGATGGTGAGAGAACTAATATGAGAGAAAAACCTACTTGACCTTGTCCTCACATGTCGCAGATGCATCTATCCATGACAGATTGGCAGGAGTGACCACCTCACAGTCATTGTGGAGACGAAGTCCCGTCTTCACGCTGAGGACACCATCCATCTTGTAGCATGCACTATCTCCGTGCTAAATACGATAGGTTCAGAACAGATCTAACAGCTCAAAACTGGGCATCCATGGGGCACTGTAGGCCATCAGCAGCAGCATAATTGAATTCCACCACAATCTGTAACCTCATAGCCCGGCATATCCCTCACTCTACCATTAACATCAAACCAGGCGACCTACCCTGGTTCAATGAGGAGTGTAGAAGAGCATGCCAGGAGCAGCACCAGGCATACCTAAAAATGAGGTGCCAACCTGGTGAAGCTACAACACAGGATTACATGTGTGCTAAACAGCATGCTATAGACAAAGCAAAGTGATTCCCACAACCAACGGATCAGAGCAAAGCTCTGCAGTCCTGCTACATCCAATCATGAATGGTGGTGGACAATTAAACAACTAACAGGAAGAGGAGGCTCCATGAACATCCCCATCCTCCATGATTCGCAACTATCTTCAGCCAGAAGTGCCGAGTGGATGATCCTCCTCGGCCCCCTCCTGAGGTCCCCACCATCACAGATGTCAGTCTTCAGCCAATTCAATTCACTCCACGTGATATCAAGAAACAGCTGAGTGCACTGGATATGGCAAAGGCTATGGGCCCGGACAACATCCCAGCTGTAGTGTTGAAGACTTGTGCACCAGAACTAGCCGCACCTCTAGCCAAGCTGTTCCAGTACAGCTGTAACACTGGCATCTACCCGACAAAGTGGAAAATTGCCCAGATATGTCCTGTCCGCAAAAAGCAGGACAAATCCAATCCTGCCAATTACCACCCCATCAGTCTACTCTCAGTCATCAGCAAAGTGATGGAAAGTGTTGTCGACAGTGCTATCAAGCGGCACTTACTCGCCAATTACCTGCTCACTGATGCCCAGTTTGGGTTCCGCAAGTATCACTCGGCTCCAGACCTCATTACAGCCTTGGTCCAAACATGGACAAGAGAGCTGAATTCCAAAGGTGAGGGGTGAGTGACTGCCCTTGACAACAAGGCAGCATTTGACCAAGTGTGGCACCAAGGAACCCTAGTAAAGTTGAAGTCGATGGGGATCAAGGGGAAAACTCTTCACTAGCTGGAGTCATACCTAGCACAAAGGAAGATGGTTGTGGTGGTTGGAGGCCAATCATCTCAGCCCCAGACCATTGCTGCAAGAGTTCCTCAGGGCAGTGTCCTAGGCCCAACCATCTTTAGCTGTTTCATCAATGATTTTCTCTCCATCATAAGGTCAGAAGTGGGGATGTTTGCTGATGATTGCAGAGTGTTCAGTTCCATTCGCAATTCCTCAGATAATGAAGCAGTCCGTGCCCACATTCAACAAGACCTGGATAACATCCAGGCTTGGGCTGATAAGTGGCAAGTAACATTCACACCACCAAGTGCCAGGCAATGACCATTTCCAACAAGAGAGAGTCTGGAGTGTGATGAAATGCTCTCCACTTGCCTGGATGGGTGCAGCTCCAACAATACTCAAGAAGTTCAACGCCATCCAGGACAAAGCAGCCCACTTGATCGGCACCCCATCCACCACCTTAAACATTCACTCTCTCCACTACTGGCGCAACGTGGCTGCAGTGTGTACCATCTACAAGATGCAATGCAGCAACTCGCCAAAACTTCTTTGGCAGCACCTCCCAAACCTGCTCATTTGTGCTTGGTGAATCAGCCACGCTAAATCACAATCTATACCACACAGGGTGCAAATTTCACGCCTGGTGCTTGGAACAGTGCATCTTCGGCAGGGTTCGCCCTCTCAGTTTGTGCTCTTGCAAGGACTGAGATATGTGATGTACCTAGAAAAGGAGGAAAGGGTCAAGGGATAACATGTAGTGGCAAGGGTAAGTGGTAGCAGATGAGTGACAACGCAATACACCACCAGGTTGTCATGCTGAGTATGTGTGAGTGAGAGAGTTGTCAAAAGAGAAAAGAAAGGGAAGATGCCCAAACACTCTGCCATGCCTGGCCTCCAGCTTGACCATCTCCAATGCTGCGAGCCCAATCTCTGCCAATGATGGCTGCCTCCTCCAGTGGTGTCAGGATGTGTATAGAGGCAGGACCTTCTCCTATTCTTGTCATCACCCTTCTGTTGTGTGCCAGCTTCTCCTGCAAGAAGAGTGGGAGTGGGTTAGTCCATGCTCTGATGAAGGAAAGTGAAGATGTGTGAGGCAGCTTAGCATAGTCTGCATATTGACTGGAAGAAGCAGCACAGGCAAGGAAGAGTTGCAAGTAGTTGTGAGGGCAGTAGCACGTCCTGAGTGTTTAAGTGCAAGCAGAAGGCAGTGGAGTGAAGTGTTCAATTGTGATTGGAGGAGAGGTATGGGAAGCAGGAGAGGGAAGGATTAATAGTGCTGGGGCTAAAGTAGGTTGGAGCAAGGCAGTACATAATAAGAGGGCAGTCTTACTTTGGTAGTCCTGCTGAGGTCATTCAATTTCTTCCTGTATTGCAGCCAGGTCATGGGAACAATGCCAGTGGCATTGACTTGCTCTGCTACCTCTCCCCATTGCAGCTAATTCATTTGTCTGGGCATCCTTCGTCCATCGGTGGGGAAGAGGACCTAATTCCTGCTGTTTACTTGCTCTATGAGCATCGCCACAGCTGCATCAGAGAATCTGAGTGGCTGGATGAAGTAATGCTGCCTGCTACTTCAGAAGCTCACTTTCCACTAACCACCATTGAAATGTACACCTCCTCTGTAAGGAGCTGCAGGCTCTCTTTGAGTAGTGGTGGGCCATATTTCCTGCCCTCCCCATCAGCAAGCTGCCTACAGGTACTGTTATTAACCTCGGTAGCTCGACCAGTCAAGTTAATTGAAACTCAACCATGAAAATTAACCGGCCCTCTCGCTGACTGCATTAGGTGGGTGAAGTGGACGCGTCATCCACCGCTCATCTGTTAGACACTTAAATTGAAAATTCCCTCCTGTATCTGGTGTCTTCAGCAGCACTAAGTCTCCCATCATGTCTGTCCTACCTAAGCTTCACATGCTCCTCGTGCAAGTTGACTTCAAAATTTTCATTCTCTCTTTCGATCCCTTCATGGCCTCACTCCATCCTATCTTAGCCTTCTCTTCCACCTTTACACACCTTCACCCACTTTCCACTCCTCCAACATTGAGCTACTCTTTTTCCATGTTCATCTACTTCTCCATTGGCAGCCACTAGCTCAATAACTATGCCACTATTCTTTGGAACTAACTCTATAGTTTCCTCTGCTTTGCCCTGTTTTAAACCTCCTCCAAACCCTTCTTTTGAAAGCAGGGAGAGAGATGCTTACAGGCAACCCCCCACCACCCGACCTCACCCCCCCCCACCAACCACTTAACATCCTCCGTTTTCTTTTTTCTCTCTTCTCAGTGTCCACAGTTTTTTCCTACTTAATGTGACATTTTCCTGCATCTGATGAAACCTGTAGAAATGCAAGTCATTCTTGTTGAGTAAGTTAAATAATTCTTAATTATTCAATGGTAAAATATTGATATTGCTCTGCTAATTTATATTTCCCAAATAACAAAATTCTTACAGCATTCATGTGATTTTTATCAGCCTGTGTGCAAGGCAAGTAATATAATAAGAACTAGCTGGATAACAGTGTCAGTGGCATTGTGCTGACCTTGAGAATTGCCTGTTGCCATGAGAACTTAAGCATCTACCATTAATACATATACACACAACTTAACATTCGGGACATGGCACTCACTAACTCTGTAATTATGCATGGATAAGATTATATGGCTTTTCAAAATGAATTTCTACAATGCTTTCTGCTGATGAACTCAAATGGTATATACTATCCTTACAAAATATGCAGGATATATTGAAAAGTTGTTAAAATAGTTTCTTATAGCAATGAGATGAATCAGAGCTAATAGAAATATGTACATATCTTAAATACACACAACCCAAGTACTGTCATTTATTTTTGCCAGGTTAAAAATGTACGTGTGCTTTAAAACATTTGTCCATGTTGTCCTCCACAGAGACAGCAGAATTGTGCAGTGCCCACCTATCACTGCTCCATATTGTAGGGTTCTCAAAATTCCCACATTCCCCAAAAGTTATGGATAAAGGGACCCTGTATGAACAAGTTGGTAAAAAGGGTACCCAAAATGGCTTCTGCAACCTTGTGACCAAAAGTACAGGATTTTAAAAGCAAGGCCCTGCAAAAGGGAAGGCACTTTTCAAAGCCTGAAACGAAACCTAAAATGCATGAATCTGTGAAGAGACTTTGTGGAGCCAGACAGCTAAGCAAACACAGAATATGCATTCATTCACCTTGGAATAGATAAGGTTAGAATGGACCTAAATCGAGGCCATTAGGTTTCTGCATATTTAATCGGTAACAGCTCACAGTAGCCATCAAGCCAGGATGAGGACAATTAAGTTTCATAAATGACAAACAGCCAGGACATCGAAACCATTAAACACGGAGACAACCACTCCAGAAGTCGTTAAAGTAAATGGCTGCAATCATTTTAAACGAGCCCGCCAAAAGTTAGACAAAGGACTGACCTAATTTGGCGCGCAGATAAGGAAGGAAGAATCGGGTATAATTGGAGGCCCATCGGTAGTGATCAGTCTCTTGCTCTTGCTCTTATCTCATGCTCTTGCCCTTGTCTCTTGGCCTTGGCCTGCTGTCTCTCGTTCTCGTGCCCTGGCCTCATGGGGGGCTCCCTTCTTGCTCCCCGCGCCGCTCAACACCAAGGACGCCCATTACTACACCGAGGGCTAAACGCGGGAGGAGAACGAGACCCGAATTCAAAAACACACAGGACACACAGGCCACAAACGGGCAGATGAGGTGAGACGAGACGAAGAATACGGTAAACCGATAAGGGCAGAGAAGGGCAGCAGAAAGACACGTTGGGGGCCAAACGCCTAGTTATAAGCTGGCGTTTGACGAATAAACTGGCGTTCGAAGCATGGATAGCAGCGTCGATGACGAATAAACTGGCGTTCGAAGGATGGGTAGTAAAATTAGTTTAACAGTGTAAACCGCCAACTGAGCCCCAACCGTTTAAAAAACTCGTCAGCGACTTAACCGCCCGAGGAAGAAGAAGAAGCGACTCGACGACAACATTAGCTGAGGAAAAGGAGGGTGATTCGCACAAACATCTTCAGCACCGCACCCTGTGACCACGTGGCAACAGCACACCCCAAAGGACAGCAAGAGTGAACCTCAAAACCCAACCAGTTAAAGCAACAGGTTTCGAATTGGTGAGCATGAATTCCTGGCCCCTCATAGCTTAATCTAGTTAGGTATAGGGGGTGGGGTAAGGATAAGGGGATTTTTAATGTATTGGTTTCCCTCGATGTACCGTGTGTTCCCCATTCCCAAAATAAGTGTATTAATTGTATATGCCTGTAATTATACCAGTAATTCTCAGTAAGATTGTGTTTTATTCTGCCTTTAATAAAACTTTGGTTTTCTTGCACCAAACCACTTGTCTACTCGATTTTCTGTATTGCAGCCTGTACCTAAGTCCGGTGTCTAGAACCCAGGGGGTGTGGGAGCGATTTGAACTGCTCAGAGACAGTCAGAGGCAAAGCTGACTGACACACATGCCAACCCCCTACAGAAATGGCGACCGCGGCAGGACTCCAGCAACAGGGGTACGATACAGTAGACAATGGTTCGGAAGAACAAACCATGATGGAGGAAAGGATTTCTGATTATGTGTTTAGTAAGGTGAATATCACAAAGAAGTGGATCACCACTCTGTTAAAGGCTGGGCGTCCGGTTGATGCCGCAGCCAAATGGACAGAAGGGAAGGAGCACAAGAAGTCCCTAGAGAAGGCAGTCTGGCTGATGTGCTTCAAGAAGCAGGTCCAGCTTCTGGACAGGTTGGTTGCAGCACAGGCAGCCGAGATAAAGGAGTCAGCCCTGGAGATCCAGGACAAGGCTCTAGCAGGGGAAAAGTTTCTGGTAGCATTGCAGGCCCTGAATCAGGAAAGGGTTCAGTTAATGGGAGAACATAAGGCCAGGTTGGAATACCTACAGTGCCAAGTCACTGAAGCCAAAGGTAACGAGTTGAGGTTACGGGAAAAGAACGCCCGCCTAGCAAGACAAGTAAGAGAGCAGGAGGAGAAAGTAAAAGAAGTAAAGGCAGCTTACAAGTTAGCGAGCGAACAGGGGTTTGAAGATGCAGATCATGGCCCCTGCAAGGAACAGATAGAGAATCTGAGCCTTGCCCTAAGGAAGGCAAAGGGTATGGTGTGCCTCATAAGCCCGAGGGCAGGCCAGGCGGATTTTACATCGAACGAGGGGAGAACGGTTCAGACATCACTGGTAGTGCAAAGGGGTGACCCGGTTGAGGAACAGGAGGTCCCGCGACCCCATCCGTAGCGCCAGGTTTTAGCGAGGTCTGGCAGCAAGGGGGGAGTGGAGTCAGGGGTGGAAGCGGAGGTGGAACAACCCCCGCCAGAGAGGCCGGAGCCGGAACCGATGTGTCCAGCCCGGCATCGGAGGTTCGGCCCACCCGTTAATGGCGACGACGAGGGACCCCTCCAAAACCAGTTCGTATTACCCTATAGCACCCAACAGCTTAGGGCTATGGTGAGCCATATCCCAAAGCTCTCCGAAAAAGGGGATCCCTCGATCCACTTCAGGGAAGTAGAGCAGGCAGCCAGCGTCAATGGCTGCAATGGTGCTGAGCAGGCCAAAATGCTGCTATTCTCCCTGGAGAGTAGGCTCCTCCAATCCCTCTCTGATGAGTGTAAGAAGGGGCAGTGCAGGTATGAGGAGCTCAGGGATGAAGTTCTGGAGGCCATGGGGATGAATGAGGGAAGTCCTTTCTCCCGTGTGGAGAAGACCGTCCAGCTCGCTGGGGAAACCCTGCAGGCTTTCACGGACAGGTTATGGCCTGTCCTGGGGCACCTAACCGTGCATTCCTGAACGGGGATCAACTGGCCCATTGGCTCCGTTGCCTGGCGGCAAACAGCTTACCACAGGTCCGGGCCAAGGTTCGACCCCAAGAATCCCCAGACCACCGAACTTACGGTGATCAGACAGTTGACCCTAGCCTATAAGAACGGTAGGGGAGCCGATGCACACCCACCCAAGGGGAAGGTGCATGAGGTAAAACCCGGACTGAGTAGGAAGGAGTGGCATCAGGAAGGGAATAACCCCCCCAACACAAAGCTCAATTGTTACGGGTGTGGGAAGGACGGACACTGGAGGAAAGAGTGCAAGAACCCTTGGAAAGTTAACAAGGGAAAGAATTCCACAGCCCCAGCCCAAAAGGCAGAGGCAGGAATCCCTCCCGCCGCGGTCGAGTCATATTTGGGCACCATGAGGTCCTTATTGACTGGCCACGGGAGAGAAGCCGCCGCTACCGGTGCTTTGACCCCGTCAGCCCCGTCGAACCCACAACCATGACTAGAGCCAGCGCAGCCTGTTTACCTGTGCTCCCTTCGGTACGGTGAATGGAAGAGACCCCTTGTGGAAATGGAGGTAGAAAAGGTGAAGGGGACCTACCTGTTGGACACGGGGGCATCATGCACCATGGTCCATTCAGCTAACCCCACCACCTCACCTCTATCTAACAGGGTCCCATACAGTCTGTCGGGATTCACAGGCAGGGAACAGGCCGGCTCGTTTTCCATCCCACTCGCCATTCGTTTGGGACCACTCCACTCTAAGTGGACCTGTGTCCTAATGAAGTGGGAAGTGGAGGGTGGAAGAGGGGTCCTGGGAGCCGACTTTATTGTAGGCCACGGGATCCTGGTGGATTTAAGAAATCATTGCCTATGGGGGCCAAGTACAGGAAAGGACGGCGAGGTAGTAGTAATCCCAGGGAAAGAAGGGAAGGGGACCCTGTGCACCATGAAGCCCAAAGAGGGTTATAACCTCGAGCTCATGGTCAGTAACACCCCAAAAGAGTTCCAGGCCTTTGTGCGAGCCCACCTATCCACATTCGCCACACACAAACACGACTGCGGGAGGGTCAACGGGTTTGAGGTCAGCGTAGACGGGGACCCCATGGCCCGACCACAGAAACAGTATAACTTCCCCAGGGAAGCAGAGCCAGACATGGAAGCAGCCATGTCCTCCTTAGTACAGCAGGGAGTCCTGAGACCGATAGCCACCCACGTAAACTCTCCACTGTGGCTGGTTAGAAAGCCGGACAACTCCTGGAGGGCCACGGTGGACTATAGGGTGCTCAACAGTAACATCCCAGCCTGTGCACCCACGGTAGCAGCAGTTGCCGACCTGATAGGAAGTATCCCAGCATCGGTGACCACTTTCACAGAGCTGGATATTTCCAATGGGTTTTGGTCCATCCCTTTAAGGAGGGAGGATCAGTACAAGTTTGCCTTTATGTTTAAAGGACAACAGTATATGTGGAACTGTTTGCCTCAGGGCTTCCACAACAGCCCCAGCATTTTCCACCAGTGCATGGCGAATAGTTTAAAGGGTTTCAGCCAGCCCAGACAGTTGGTGCAGTACGTGGATGACCTGCTCCTCTTCACCGATTCGAGAGAGGAGCATGGCCCACTACTGGCCGAACTGCTGGAGTTGCTCAGGCAGGAGGGTTTTAAAGTAAACCCGAAGAAAGCGCAGATCGGCCAGCAGGAGGTGAAATTCCTGGGCCTGACCGTACCCGCTGGGGAAAGGGCCATAGATAAGGCTAGGAGGGAGGCGGTACAGGAGTTACCCGTCCCCAACACAGTCACGGGAGTGAGGTCATTTTTAGGGTTAACCGGGTACTGCAGAGACTTCATTGAAGACTATGCAGGCACAGCAGCCCCTCTGCTCCGACACCTACACAAGGGAGTGGAGTGGGTTTGGGATGAGGGTTGCCAGGCAGAATTTGTCAGGCTCAAGGAGGATCTGCAGACCGCACCAGCTCTAGGGGCCATAGATGGGGGGAAAGAGTTTTTCCTGGCGGTAGCAGCCAGCGGGGACAGCCTGAGTGCTGTGCTGCTCCAAGAGCGGCACGGCCGGCTGAGGCCGGTGGTCTACTCTTCCAGGATACTCACGGAGGTGGAGAGGAGCTACTCCAACTGTGAGCGGCACATCTTGGCCACACATTGGGCTGTGAAAAGATCACTGATCTTCACAGGCACCTCTCCCATCACCCTCCTCACCCATCACACACCCACCCAGATGCTCCTGGATGGGAGGATCAAGGATGGAACAGTGAGCAGTGCCCGCATTGCTCGCTGGACCCTGCTCCTCTCAATACAATACAATACAATACAAATCGCTTTATTGGCATGATAAGGTACATCTTATGTTGCCAAAGCATCAAAATACATTTATGGTTGAACACATAAACGCGGTTCCATTCATACAGTGTATAAACAGGTATATCCCTGAGTTTATAAATATATTTTCGCCTTGTTTATATATACTCTTGTCTTAGTTTACTGGTTGTCCCTCTGTTCATGGCAAGCTGTAACATAGTGTGCCGCCAGTGTTACACAGCTTCTCTCCTCCCCCAGTAGGAATGGGAGTTTTTGGTTGTCAGTCAGATTTCTGAATTCAGGGCATATTTGTGAGAATTTTTGATAGAAATTCTCTCTGATGCCCTGATATTTTCCACAGGCTGTGAGGAAGTGCATCTCTGTCTCAACTACTCCCTGACTGCAGTGAGAGCATATCCTGTCTTCTCTTGGCAGCCTGGTCTGCCTGTGTCTGCCTTTTTCGATCGCTAGGCTATGTTCGCTAAGTCTGTACCTTGTCAAGGTTCTTCTCAGTTTGTTATCCTTTACCATGGTCAGGTAATCAGCTATGTTGTATTGTCTGTTTAGGGCCAAGTAGCAATTGAGTTTGCCTCTCACAGATGGACCTTAAGGTGAAGGGTCTCTGCGAGCCAAAGCTCGCAGCCAACCTGGTATATCCTGGAACAGCCCACTGGTGTTCCATAGAAGGGGTTTGGGAAGTGGACATAGGTTTACGGGCCGGGACACATCCCACGGGCCGTGAGAACTATGTGGACGGCTCCAGCACAGTATCTGCTGGCGAGCGACTCACGGGGTGCGAAGTTTATGACCCAGCGGCAAACATTGCCCTGGCAATTAAGCTCCCCAGCACCATGAGCACCCAGCAGGCTGAACTGTCCGCGGTAGTGTACGTCGTTACACACCCCGAAATCTTCCCCACCCCATACACGATTTGCTCGGACAGCATGTTTACGTGCAATTCGTGTACGGAGTACCTGGCCATCTGGTCCCACCACGGATACACCTCTGCCGACAGGAGACCCCTAACAGTGAAACCCCTGCCGGAGAAAATCCTAGCAGCAGTGGGGGAGGAAGGGGAGGTTTTCATCCACAAGGTGAAGGCCCATTCCTCCACAGAACCCCGTAGTCAAGGCAACCAGCAGGCTGACATGCTAGCTAAGGAGGGTGCCCGCACAGGCACTTTCTGGGACCCATATGGATCCAGACCCATGGCAGCAGTCAGAGGTAGGGATGGGACACAAGGGAGTGCAGGAGTAGCTTTAGCCCCGGACCTCAAGACGGTCCAAGCCCAAGACCCCGTCCTCAAGGCAGTCCTCAGTGCTGTGACTGAGGGAAAAAGGGTAGAGGGTCCTTACGGCACATCAGCCCTCTCCGTAAAAGAAGGCATGCTGTTACAGGGGGAACAATGGGTTGCGCCGCAGCAGCACTGGAGGGAATTCCTTCAACTGGCCCATGAGGGTCCAGGAGCGGGGCATCCCGGGCCTGAGACCACCTGGCAGCAGGTGGAACAGGCGGGATGGTGGCCAGGACTCAGGGAAGATGTCCGCGAGTTCTGCGCCGGCTGTCTGGTGTGCGCTGCTAATAACCCTGACCCCCACAAAAGGAAGGTACCTATGGAACACATCAGGAGGGTAGAGGGACCATGGCAGTCGATACAGGTCGACTACATCGGGCCCCTGCCCACCGCCAGGGAGGCTATAAGTTCTGCCTAGTCCTGGTGGATGTGTTCACGAAATGGGTAGAAGCCTTCCCCTGCAAAACAGCCACAGCTCTGGGTACAGCCAGGATCCTGATCCGGGAAGTGTTCTCGCGATGGGGGCTACCGCAGTATGTGGAGTCCGACCAAGGAAGTCATTTTACCGGGCAGGTAATGCAGAATACCCTTATGCTCCTCAGCATCGAGGGGAAGTGGCACGTTGCCCACAACCCACAGTCATCAGGGATTGTGGAAAGGATGAACAGGACCCTAAAGGAAAGGTTGAGGAAGGAAACGGTGGACTCCCCTCGAAAATGGGCGGAGGTCCTACCGTTGGACCTGATGGGGATCTGGGCCAGCCAGTCAAAAAGCACAGGGTAAGCCCCGCTCGAGCTGATGACTGGCAGGGTTATGCGGACCCCCACCCATGTACTAGCCCCAGTGCTCACCGAAGGTCTGCTCAGGGAGGTAAACCGGGACAGGTTCGCCCGAAACCTCTTCGAGCACTTTTAGTAGGTCCATGGGCAGGCGGCTGGGAACATGGGAAAGCAGCATCGGAGCAACTGATTGCTGTTAGAACCCCGTAAACACCACGAGTGGGAGGTAGGGGATCAGGTCATGGTGAGGAATTACGCTCGGGTAGGAAGTTTAGAACCGCTATACATGGGGCCCTACCGCATTGTAGACAAGGCCAGCCCCATGGTATATGTCATTAAGGTGCCTTGGCACACCAAATGGTTCCATATTAATCAGTGTAAATTGTTTAAGCCCAAGAAGAGAGAACAGCCAGTTGGGGCAAGGTCTGAGGATAGAAATCCTCAGCCTGCAGTGGGAACAAGTTCACAGAATGCACAGGCAGGCGCTGTGGCTTGTTTAAGGGGAGGGGCCATCCCACCCACCGATTGGGACATTCCCCCACTCTTCTGGGATCCAGATGAGGAGGGACCAGAGGGCGAAGACCCCGCCCCTGACCCAGGTTTGGGACCTGGGGGCAGAGACTCTCAGCCTGCAGCAGCAGGCTACGAAGAGTTACCTGCCCCTAGCCCAGGTTCAGGAGAGGTAAAGCCTGAGGAAAAAAATCCCCAGTCGGCGGTAGTGGTAAGTCCACAGACCGCACCGGAGGGGGCAGCGGTTCAGGTTAAAGGCCCACCAGCCAGAAAACCCCCACCCGCCAAAGTCCCTAGAAGGTCCCCACGAACGCCCCAGCCGAGGAAACCGTGGTCACCGGCTCCCCAGGTAAAAAGGGCCGCCCCTCGAGTGAGGGATCGGTCCGAAGGCAGAGGTCCCCAGCCAGCAGCCACAGGCTGTGAGGGACCGAAAATGCAGGACAGCGCGGTCACACCGGAGGGAGCGGTGTGCCGCAGCCCGAATAGGGATTAGCCTGGCCGCCCGGAGACGGGCAGCGGATGTATATAGTTTAGGTAATTTAAGTTTAGGTATTTTTTAAGTTTGGGTGTTTGGTTTAAGTTAAACAAGGTGATGGGTAGTTTTAAATAAGTAGTGATCTGTTAAGAGTGTGTGTATTTGAGTCAAGGTCGCGAGACCCGACTATGCTTCACCCAAGCCAGAGAATTTCCTCGGGACCTGGCTATATGTTCTTGTATCTTTTTGCAGAAAGATTTTCAGGATGAAGGGGGGCGTAATCCTACTCGCCCTGATAGGACTGAGCATTGGGAAGTGAGGTGGCATGGAGGAATCCCACAACTATGGGTGCTCAGGAGAGAGAGCACCTATAGTAACCGATGGAAGTGGTGAACGGGACGTGGAGGAGATCGCCGTCTATGTCCACGAGGGAAAGTGGCCAGGGTGGCTGGGGTTCAATTTGTCTCAGTACGCCAGCCAGACTGGGTTCACGTACGGGGAGGCCTCCCTCCTGTGCCCCAGGGTACAGGTCGTTACCACGAGGGTCAGCGTCACCGTAGGGAAACGTGTATGTTTAACATGCAAGGGACACATTCCTTTGGATAGGTGGTGGTGGCTCAGAAAGCTGAGCAAGGATATGAGAAGCCCCGCAGTCGAGTGGGAATGGTTGGGGAACAATACCCACCGGACGATTACAGGGACTCATGGGGGATTAAGTGTGTGCTGGGACAAGTGGTGGGAACCGGATCAAGGGATTTATGTCTGTATGTGGGGGTCAAAGAGGGTCTGCCCCACAGGCATATCCATCATTTTCCACTGGCAGTGGCAAGATGCCAGGGAGGGGATGAAATGGGATACCAGCCTGAAGGCGTGCGCGGTCCCATACTCCCCGATCCCAGTCAATGCCACTGAGCTTGTGACCCGCCCCCGAAAGCCCCTGCCCACGACCCAGGCAGCAAGGACACACAGGGAGGGGTGCCCCGCCACCACCAAGGGACCAAGGAATGGGCTGGTACTAGTGCCTACGGATCAGGTGCTGTACCAGGGGGTACACTACGCGGTAGCCTCCGTGATTTTAAACCTCACCGAGGTACACTTACCGGAGTGGTGCCCCAAAGAGACAGAGCAGCTATACCAGGCCCTGTTAAAGGAGATGTTTAGAAAATTTTACGAGTTTGATTTTGCCAATGTCGACAAAACCGAACTGTACACCACACACCATGAGTTTTTGGGTAATGCGGGGAGGCAAAGAAGGGGAGCATGGAATGATGTTTTTACTGCATTTAACACTGGGTCCTCTGTCATCAACAGTTTAGATGACATAGAATTACAGACCCAGAAAAACGGTTTAAAAACACAGTTAAAGAAAATCTTAATGGATGAAAACAAAGTAGTAGGCTCAGAGTTGCATGAGGACCAGGCCATGACAGTCCATTTAAAAGAAATTATAGCCGAGCTGGAGAAGCACGCAAAGACCGTGAATGCCCTTATAAGAGAGGACAAAAATGCTGTGCAGAATGAGGTGTGCGTGCTATACGGGGCGTGGTTGCTGGGCGAGGGCCTCAGTAATCTGGAGGATTTAAAACAGGGTTTAGTCTCCTCCTGGATCAGCAACAAGCACCTCGCAGACCTCCATCCATTTGAGAATGCATTAAGCCCGTGCCAACTCCGGCTAGCTTCTGAGGCCTACCCAGTCCCAGTGGATTGTGGATGTTCTAACCACACGATCATGGGTATAGTAGTAAGGATGCCGGTCATGGGTAGGACAGCCCGACCCATGCCGGCATACAGGGTAGAGAACATTGGAGTCATTCAGGTGGGTGCACACATTCGTTTCACAGCGGTCCCACCTTATGTCATAAAGTGGGAGCATGCTATGACAGGTACTGACCTCTCAGGGTGCCGGAGCCGGGGAGCACACATAATCCTGTGTCCCCAGCACTGGAACGCCTATTCAAAACCACAGTGCAGGTTCAGAGCTGCTGGCGTAAAACCTATAAACTGTATCATGGAGGTAATGGCACAAGGCCATGTTCCCCCACAGGTAGCATATATAGGAGGTGGGACATATTGTGTCACCACAGGAGCGCCCCACTACCAGCATGGACAGCATAGCTGGTGTCCGGTAAGTGACAGCAGTTTCTGCTTTAAACCCGAGGCAGAAGTTCAAGTGGCTCAGGAATGAATTGTCCCCATTCCTGAACCCTCCACTGTTCACCTCACTATAAAAAGAGAATTTCACCAATCTACAAAAGTATGTAGCGCATTTTGGCTACGAAATTCCCCCTCTCCCAGAACATCTTACCAAAATACTCAAAGCAGTTATAGTTTCACAGAAACATTTTTACACTCTAGAGCAGAAAACAGTAGAGATAGGGGCCAAGATATTGGACATTGTAGTTCCACCCTGGTGGGACATTTTTGAGAATATAGAGGTCCCTTCGTGGATTAGACTGGCTTCCCACATTCTCGTGGTTTGCCAGTTGGGGATAGTATTGTACCTAGTATGCACTCAGTGCAAGGGAAAAGATCGCATACTCGAATTCCGAAACCAGAGGACCTGGAAGGAACATTACGTTAAGGTGGAGGGAGATACACCTGTTTGAGTTTCTGTATTTCTGATTAAAGATTGTTGGTTTCTTTGTGTTTTGTTGTTTTAATAAAGGTTTTTGACATGTTGTTTTAATAAAGATGTATGTGTACCAAGTGGTGCAGGGGTGTTGGACTCCCTCCATGCTTGGATGTGTGTAAACGACTGTAATTATTCTATGTATGCTTATGTACACTACATTTTTACAGAATGGGAAGTTCATGTGTCGTGGGTAGCTTAGATAGGTAATTACAGGGGAAGATTGACTATGGAGGGTCGGAAATTTTGCTCACCTTGTCAGGATGACACTTAAAGCGAGTTTAGTATCAACGGGGGGAGTGTAGGGTTCTCAAAATTCCCACATTCCCCAAAAGTTATGGATAAAGGGACCCTGTATGGACAAGTTGGTAAAAAGTGTACCCAAAATGACTTCTGCAACCTCATGACCAAAAGTACAGGATTTTAAAAGCAAGGCCCTGCAAAAGGGAAAGCACTTTTCAAAGCCTGAAACGAAACCTAAAATGCATGAATCTGTGAAGAGACTTTGTGGAGCCAGACAGCTAAGCAAACACAGAATATGCATTCATTCACCTTGGAATAGATAAGGTTAGAATGGACCTAAATCGAGGCCATTAGGTTTCTGCATATTTAATCGGTAACAGCTCACAGTAGCCATCAAGCCAGGATGAGGACAATTAAGTTTCATAAATGACAAACAGCCAGGACATCGAAACCATTAAACACGGAGACAACCACTCCAGAAGTCGTTAAAGTAAATGGCTGTAATCATTTTAAACGAGCCCGCCAAAAGTTAGACAAAGGACTGACCTAATTTGGCGTGCAGATAAGGAAGGAAGAACCGGGTATAATTGGAGGCCCATCGGTAGTGATCAGTCTCTTGCTCTTGCTCTTATCTCATGCTCTTGCCCTTGTCTCTTGGCCTTGGCCTGCTGTCTCTCGTTCTCGTGCCCTGGCCTCATGGCAGGCTCTCTTCTCGCTCCCCGCGCCGCTCAACACCAAGGACGCCCATTACTACACCGAGGGCTAAACGTGGGAGGAGAACGAGACCCGAATTCGAAAACACACAGGACACACAGGCCACAAACGGGCAGACGAGACGAGATGAGATGAAGAATACGGTAAACCGATAAGGGCAGAGAAGGGCAGCGGAAAGACGCGTTGGGGGCCAAATGCCTAGTTATAAGCTGGCGTTTGACAAATTAATTGTATATGCCTGTAATTATACCAGTAATTCTCAGTAAGATTGTGTTTTATTCTGCCTTTAATAAAATTTTGGTTTTCTTGCACCAAACCACTTGTCTACTTGATTTTCTGTATCGCCGCCTGTACCTAAGTCCGGTGTCTAGAACCCAGGGGGTTTGGGAGTGATTCGAACTGCTCAGAGACAGTCAGAGGCGAAGCTGACTGATGCACACGCCAACCCCCTACAATATCACTGCAGACCCCATGGCAGCAATGATAACTCTAAAGACGTTAACAACTCTGTCAGATTTGGTCAGCAAACCTGTCTGAGAAAGAGCTGACAGTGGAGTTCAAGGCCAGTATGGTAGAAGTTTGATAAGACTGGCTATGGGGAGCACTGCTGAAAATGTCTCTATGGCTGCCATGCATTCCATGGTGGACTGTAGAGTTTTTATCTTGTATATCAAAATGACACATATGCAGGTTGTCGACTCCTCCAAACTATCGCCAAGCTGCTAGACACATTCCCAATGACTCCAACAATCTTTTGTGCTCAGAAAGCATTCTTCTTTGAAAACCTACGGCCCTGAAATTCAGATCTTTGCTCTTGTCAGCTGACTCTGAACAACTGGTTCCGACTCCTCCTGTACCACCTGCTCATGTGCTCTATGTGATATCCTGTGCATTCTCCTCAAACTCACTACCTATATCCCCTGGGGCGGATGTACCTGTGCTGTTCTTTACGAGAGTTAGATTGAATTGATGCAATGTGCTCGGTGCTCTATGTCATTGCCTGCCACCTTAGCTTGCTGTGGCATAACCATAGCAACAGACGAGAAACAAGTGTTACAATCATGTTTTCGTGATAACTTGATGATATGTAGCAATTGCTTACAGTACTTGCTTGGGTCTGTTCTTTAATGCATGCTTCAGTGGCAGTAAGTGCATGTCTGAATTGAATGGGGAACAAATAAAGGATAAATCTGCAACCAGCCCTGTTGTATCTATGCTTTAATGCGTTCAATCAAGCATGTAGATACATCGAATTAAATCAGAATCAGGCAGACAGGCTTATAACTGTGATCTTTACTTTATTCATAAAATGGCTGACTGCTGTTTTTGCCAGGTAATTCCCATAATGCAATGCACATTACATTACCGTATTAACTGGTGTTAAACTCGCACATTACATTACTGTATTGACTGGTGTCAAACTCGCAATCAATACACGACACCCCCCTTTTCCTTGGAAACAAACTTGCAGTTTACAAACAGTTGCTTACAATAACACTGCATAACTTATTTGGTTTATAAACTTTTTACAAACTTGTGTCTTACCACACAACTAAATAATTCCCAGGTTTAAACATTTAACATCACCCATGCAGTTCTCGCACAGTTTATGTTGTGACATAATCAGACAGTCTTTGGGGTTTTCTTTTAACCCTTTGAGGCCTGGCTGTATTGGGTATGTCTGGCATGTTGGTGTCAGTGGGTATTGCCTGTGTCACAGTGGTATGTGTGTCAGGGTCTACTATACTGTCCTCAGTCCCTTGTGTTTCCTCCTGCTCATGGAGTGTCTCCTTTGGTCCATTGGTTCTGTATTTCTTCACAAACATAGTGTTTCTCGAGTAGCGTGCTCCTTCTGGAGATTCCACTACTACTTGACTCCCTGTTTTACTCAAAACTTTGTGCGGTGTGGCATTAAAAGGAGTGGTGAACTTGTCCACTTTGTCCTGCCGTACCAGCACCATGTCGCCAACTTCCACCTCTGAGTATTGTGTTCTCCGCTGTTCATCTGCGTACAGTTTGGATTTGCCTTTTTGTTCTGCGTCCCGGTCACGTACTTCCATGTCTGCGCGCGACTCTGTGATGTCTGGCAGCTTTCCTCTCATTTTCCGTTTAAAGAGCAGCTCTGCCGGGCTCTTTCCTGTCGTGGCATGGTCAATGCTCCTGTACACAGTCACATATTTTCTAAGTTCACATTTCCAATCTAGTCCTTCTGACTGAGCAATTCTGATTCTCTTCATCAGCGATGCATTCTGGCGCTCGACTTCTCCGTTAGCCTGAGCCCATTTTGCTGTCGTTTTCAGGTGTTTGATCCCGTTGTTTTCACAGTATTGGGGACCATTATCAGATTTGCAGGTGATTGGCAAACCATGACGGCTGAAGATTGACTCTAGACTATCAATAACCTTCTCTGTTGTTGTGGAGGTCATGATGTCGTATTCATAGTAGCGACTATAATAATCAACTACCACAAGAATGGAGTGGTTGGATGGCAAGGGTCCCAGTAAGTGTATAGCTACATCCTGCCAGGGGCCCTCCGGTAATGGTGTTGGTCTCAACGGTTCAGGTGGGTCGGGTCTGGCTACTATCTAACAGCCGTGGCACGCGTTACAGTGGTTTTCAGCTGCCTTGTCCATGCCAGGCCACCAAACCTTGGTTCTGAGATGTTGCTTTGTTCCAACTATTCCCAAGTGTCCTTCATGTGCTAACACCAGGGCTCGTGCGTGTAACACTGTGGGTAGCACGATGCATGTTCCCCGAAGAACTAGGTACCCCACTACGCACAGCTCGTTTGCAATTGCTGCATAAGCTTTACAGTTCTCAAAATGTCCGTTTGTGATTGCCTTCCGTACCTCAATCAGCTCTGGGTCGGTAGCAGAGGCTTCCTCCACCTCTCTAGTAGTGAGTGCTTTTGGTGTCGCACTCACAGCTACAAATCTCACGTATTCATCTGAGCCATGAGAATATCTCTCCTGTTTTGCTGTCTCCCCCAGCAATCGTGACAGTGGGTCTGCAATGTTTTGCTTGCCTGGAATGTGTATCACCTTAAAATCGTACGGCTGTAATCTAAGTACCCATCTCTCTATACGGGCACAGGGTTTAGAGTGTGGGCCGTATATCACTTGTAATGGCTTATGGTCAGTTACCAAGTTAAATTTTCGGCCATACAGATATGGATGCAGCCTCTCACAAGCCCATACAAGAGCTAAGGCCTCTCTCTCTGTTTGAGAGTATTTCCTCTCACAGTCTGTTAAACTACGACTTACATAGCATATTGGCACCTCTTGTCCCTGTTGGTCCTGAACTAGTACTGCGCCTAAACCTACAGGACTGGCATCTGCTATCACCTTGGTTGGTGCGTCCTTATCAAAATATGCTAAAGTGCCGGCTCTGGCCAACTCTTCCTTGAGTGCACTGAATGACTGTCTCTGTTGTGATCCAAATTTAAATGGTGTGTCTTTTCTCGTCAGGCGTCGCAGTGGCTCTGATAGCATTGCAAACTGTGGGATGAATCTGCTACTGTATCCAACGAGTCCCAAGAAACTCCTCACCTCTGTAGCATTCTCTGGTTCCCGAGCTTCTGCCACCGCTCGCACTCTCTCTGCTGTTGGTCCGATGCCCTTTTCAGACAACAGGATTCCCATGAAAATCAATCGGCCCATGTTGAATTGGCACTTCTCTGAGTTTAGTGTTAATCCACTTTCCATTAGTCTGGTCATGACAGCGTGCAGACGTCTGTCATGCGTTTCCTGGTCGTGTGCATGCACGATAATGTCGTCTGAGATGTTTTCAACACCCTCTATTCCAGCTAAGGCATTAGCTATCTCGTGCTGATATTGCTCACTAGCTGAAGATACACCGAATATCAGCCTCTTGTACCTGTATACTCCGTTATGTACTGCAAACGTTGTGATTTCTCATGACTCAGGGGTCAGTTCTAGCTGGTGATAACCCCATTTCAGGTCTAGCTTACTAAACACCGTCGAGCCGTTCATAACTTGGAGTATCTCATCAACGGTGGGGATTGGATATCGTTCCCTCACTATTGCCTGGTTTGCTCGTCTCATGTCTAGGCATAACCTTACATCCTTATCCGCTTTTGGTACAATAACCACAGGATTTACCCATGGGGTGGGACCAGTTACAGGTTCGATAATGTCCATGTCCCTCAATTGTTTTATTTTGGCCTCTACTGTCCCCTTAAGTTGAATGGTATACGCCTGAGTGGCTGGGCCACAGGCTTCACTTGTGGGTCGATATACAAACTGATCTGTTTTGTGTTCAGCCTTCCTACTCCCTAGAACACCTTTGGATACCACTGTTCTAGTAGCTGTCTTACGTCTACCACAGCTGAGGCATCTGCGCCTATTTTTAAAACTCCCAGTTTCATGGCTGTCTCCCTTCCTAGCAACGGCTCTCCATGGCCTTTAACCACAATGAACTCCGCCTGCTCAGTTCTCTTACCTATTGTAATCCCACATGTGAATACACCTTTAACTGACAGTGGTCGGCTGAAGCATAAGAGAATAACTTTCTCTCTGTCTTAGGGACATGTGACTGACACTTAATGTGTTCTGACTTTAATCCTTCCCATGTATTCTCATCTATCACATTACTAGTTGCACCCGAATCAATTAACATTCTCAG
The DNA here is from genome assembly GCF_052327205.1 of Somniosus microcephalus. NCBI lineage: Eukaryota > Metazoa > Chordata > Chondrichthyes > Squaliformes > Somniosidae > Somniosus > Somniosus microcephalus. The sequence continues at coordinate 308,520,429 of NC_140989.1, forward strand.
GTTTACTCCCCCCACACAAAAGGTAAGTCTCTCTGTCACGTTATTTCCAGTAACAGCCAATGCAAAGTCATTTTGTTCCTCTACATTGTTCACACTGTGTTTCTTTATACCCTTTGTGCGGCATACTTTGGAGAAATGATCCTTTCCCTTGCACTTATGACACATTTGTCCGCGTGCTGGGTATTTCGGATCTCTGTCCATGTGGTCTGTGTGTCCACATCTGTAACATTTCCTTTTGTTCCTATCGCCATTTCCCTTTGGTTTCCCTGTCGAGCTTTTTGCATAATACCCTCTTTTCTGTGTAACACGACGAACAGTATCTGTCTCCGCCTTCTCTGTACATGACATGGCTGACATCTGCTCCTCGACGTTTTCACATTGTGAGGCCAATTGTAACGTGCGGGCGAGCGTTAGACCATACCCTTCCTCTAGCAATTTCCTCCGCACATAGGCTGACGTGCACCTACTCAGGATAGCGTCTCTTATTTGATTATCCGCATCCCCCCCAAAAGCACAGTCTTTAGCAGCCTGCCGCAAGCGAGTAGCAAATTGTTGCACAGTCTCACCTGTCTTCTGGGACAACTTATGAAAAGTCTGTCTAGCAAATGCTGCGTTGACCTGGGGCACGAAGTAGTGATTCAAAGCACTAACCGCCACCGTGTAATCTGCTGGCTCTCCTGTGTCTGGTAGAGTCGAAAAGATATCCTGGACATCTGGTCCTGCTAGGTGTAGAAGTAGAGCTCTTCTCCTCTGCTTTGTGGCAGTTGTAGAGGTATCGTCAATAATGAGTCCTTTGCCGTCGGCATAAAGCTCAAAAGACGTTAACCACCTCGTCCATCTTCGACCCAACGTGACTGGCTCGGCGAAGCAAGCAAAATTTTGAATGCCGGTCTTCTCCATCCTAGCTAACTAAAACTTGGGCAGCTACCTATTTAAAATGATTCCGTTCGTTATCCTTGTCATTCCAAGGCACTTCACAGGTGCAATAATCAAACAAAATTTGACACTGAGCCACATAAGGAGATATTAGGATATAGGACAGATAACCAAAAGCTGGTCAAAGAGGTAAGTTTTAAGGAACATCTTAAAGAAGGAGACAGAGGTAGAGAGGTAGAGAGGTTTAGGGAGGGAATTCGAGAGCTTAGGTTCTAGGCTGCTGAAGACACAGCCACCAATGGTGGAGCGATTAAAATCGGGGATGCGCAAGAAGCCAGAATTGGAGTAGCGCAGATATCTCGGGATTTGTAGGGCTGGAGGAGGTACAGAGATAGGGAGGAGTGAGGCCATAGAGAGATTTGAAAACAAGGATGAGAATTTTATAATTGAGGTGTTGCCGGACCAGGAGCCATTGTAGGTCAGCAAGCACAAGGGTGAAGGGTGAATGGGACTTGGTGCGAGTTAGGATATGGGCAGCAGAGATGTGGATAAACTCATGTTTATGGAGGGCGGAAGATGGGAGGCCGGCCAGGAGAGCATTGGAATAGTCAAATCTAGAGGTAACAAAGGCATGGATGAGGGTTTCAACAGCAGATGAGCTGAGGCAGAGGCGGAGGCGGAGTCAGGCAATGTTACGGAGGTGGAAGTAAGCGGTCTTGGTGATGGAGTGGATATGTGATCGGAAGCTCACCTCAGAGTCAAATACAACATGAATGTTGAAAACAGTCTGGTGAAGCCTCAGACAGCTGCCAGGGAGAGGGATAGAGTCAGTGGCTAGGGAATGGAGTTCGTGGCAGGGACCGAAGACAATGGCTTCAGTCTTCCCAATATTTAGTTGGAGGAAATTTCTGCTCATCCAGTACTGGATGTTGGACAAGTAGCGTGACAAATCAGAGACAGTGGAGAGGTCGAGAGAGATGGTGGTGAGGTAATACTGATGGCACTGACCTGCTCAACCATCTCTGTCCAGACATGCTGGATAGTCACCCTGGGTATGTTCTTGCACCCGCAGGACAATACCCAGGCTGACTATCCAGCATGCCTGGACAGAGATGGCTGAGAGGGTCAGTGCCAGCACCATCACTCCCAGAACCTGGGTTCAATGTACTGTAGAAAGATTTTCAATGATCTCACAAGAGCAGCAAGGGTGATTGCAGCTCTTTGGTGTAGATCTTAGCTTTGTGTGATAGTGCAAAACGGGTGATAGCGAGTTGGCAGCCCATTTTACGTCTCTAACAATTTCTATTTCCATTGAAGTCAAGATCTACCCCTTCATCTTTCAGTCTCTTTAAATAGCACATGCCAACACTTTCTTCATTACCTACCCCAGCACTTTCAACAATTCCCATCTGCCATCATATCCTTCAGTATCCATTCACAAAGGCACACTGCACCACCTCTCTTTCTCATTCCAAACATACACATCTCTTCCTTTGCTCTCTTTAAACCAGACACTTACAGCATTCTTTTTTCACATCCTAGTGTTGAATAACCAGAAACTCCCCTCAGGACTCCTTTCTCACTTCACATTCCACACTCTTGGCTTTCCATTCATCATCACCCTTTAAATAAAGGGTAGTTCTTAGTCTTTTAAATAAAGGTTAGTACTTAGCCTTTTAAATAAAGGGATGACAGGAATGGCAGGGTAGCTCAGTCTAGCGGAGTGCACATCGGGTGGCATGTGGAAAGTCATGGACGCTTCGCGTTGCATGGATGACTACATGTGCAGTAAGTGTCACCAGCTGCAACGGCTCGAGCGATGGTTTATGGAGCTTGAGCAGCGACTGCATCCGCGAGGCTGAGAACTACGTGGATAGCACGTTTAGTGAGGTGGTCACCCCGCAGCCTAAGAGAGAGCGGACAGAAAGCAAGTGGGTGACCACCAGACAGAAGAAGACCAGGCAGGCAGTGCAGGAGGCCCCGGAGTACTGGTGGGGGCAATGGTCCCTCTGAGGAGTGCAGTCAGAGCCAAAGCCTCAGCACCACAGGTGGCTCTGCTGCACAGGGGGGGAGAAAAAATAGTGGAAGAGCAATAGTGGTAGGGGATTCAATAGTGAGGGGAGCAGACAGGCGTTTCTGCGGCTGCAGGCATGACTCCAGGATGGTATGTTGCCTCCCTGGTGCCAGGGTCAAGGATGTCACCGAATGGCTGCAGAGCATTCTGGGGGGGAGAGGGTGAACAGCCAGATGTCATGGTCCATATCGGTACCAATGACATAGGTAGAAAGAGGGATGAGGTCCTGCAGGCAGAGTTTAGGGAGCTAGGAGTCAGATTAAAAAACAGGACCTCAAAGGTAGTAATCTCCAGATTACTCCTGGTGTCACGTGCTAGTGAGTCCAGAAATAGGAGGATAGAGCAGATGAATGCATGGCTGGAAGGATGGTGCAGGAGGGAGGGCTTTAGATTCCTGAGGCATTGGGGCCGTTTCTGGGGTAGGTGGGACCTGTACAAACCGGACGGGTTGCACCTCAACAGAGCTGGGACCAATATCCTCGCGGGGGGGTTGTTAATGCTGTTGGGGAGGGTTTAAACTAGCTTGGCAGGGGGATGGGAACCTAAGAATAGAGTCAGTGGGGGGAAGAAAAACTGGAATTGGAAAACAAAAATGTAGAAAGTAAATTTGAAGGACAGAGGAACCAAGGGCTAGATAGTAGTCAACAAGGAGGTTTGCCTGTACTAAATGGTATATACTTCAATACAAGGAGTATAGCGAACAAGGCAGATGGGCTGAGGGCACAGGTAGATGCTTGGGATGTTATAGCTATTACAGAGACGTGGCTGAAAGAGGGGCAGATATGGAAGCTCAACATTCCTGGTTACAGGAATTTCAGACAGGATAGTGAGGGAGGTAAAAAGGGAGGGGGGTCGCGGTGTTGATTAAAGAAACTATTACAGCTGTGAGGAGGGATGATATGTTGGAGGGATCATCAAACAAGACCATATGGGTCAAATTGAAAAATAAAAAAGGGGCGCTCACACTGCTGGGGGTGTACTATAGACCCCCAAACAGTGAGAGGGAGATAGAAAAGCAAATATGTAGACAAATTTCTGAGAAGTGCAAAAACTATAGGGCAGTAATAGAAGGGGATTTCAACTACCTCAATATTAACGTTAGTAGGGGATTTCAACTACCTCAATATTAACAGGGATAAAATTAGTCTGAAGGGTATAGAGGGTGCGGAATTCCTAAAATGCATCCAGGAGAACTTTTTTAGCCAGTATGTAGCAAGCCCAACAGGGGAGAGGGGGGGTGGTTCTGGACTTAGTTTTAGGGAATGAAGCTGGGCAGGTAAAAGGCGTATCAGTGGGGGAGCATTTTGGTGCTAGTGACCATAATTCAGTTAGATTTAAGGTAGTTATGGAAAAGGACAAGGATAGCCCAGGAATAAAAATCCTAAATTGGGGAAAAGCAAATTTTGCTAAGCCCAGAGGGGATTTAGCCATAGTGAACTAGAAACAGCTACTTGAAGGTAAATCAGTGTCAGAGCAGTGGGAAGCATTCAAGGAGGAGATCCGGAGGGTTCAGACCAAATATGTGCCCTTAAAGAAAAAAGGTGGGACTAACAAATCTAGAGCCCCTGGATGTCTAGGGACATACAGGGTAGGATAAAGAAAAAAAGGGAGGTGTATGACAGATACCGAGGGCTAAATACTCCAGAATCTTTAGAGGAGTACAGAAAGTGCAGGGGTGCAATTAAAAAGGATATTAGGAAAGCAAAGAGAAAGCATGAAAAATTTTTGGCAAGTAAAATCAAGGAAAACCCAAAGATGTTTTATAAATATATTAAGAGTAAGAGGATAACTAAAGAAAGGGTAGGGCCTATTAGAGATCATGAGGGTAATCAGTGTGTGGAGGCAGGAGATGTCGGTAGGGTTCTTAATGAATACTTTGCATCTGTTTTCACAAAGGAGAGGGGCGAAGCAGATATTGCTATCAGGGAGGAGGAGTGTGAAATATTAGATGAAATAAACATAATGAGAGAGGAAGTATTAAGGGGTTTAGCAGCTTTAAAAGTGGATAAATCCCCAGGCCCGGATGAAATGTATCCCAGGCTGTTAAGCGAAGCAAAAGAGGAAATAGCAGAGGCCCTGACCATCATTTTCCAATCCTCTCTGGCTTCAGGTGTGGTGCCGGAGGACTGGAGGACTGCTAATGTGGTACCCTTGTTTAAAAAGGGAGAAAGGATAGACCGAGTAATTACAGGCCAATCAGCCTAACCTCAGTGGTGGGAAAAGCATTGGAAAGAATTCTGAAGGACAGGATAAATCTTCATTTAGAAAGACATGGATTAATCAAGGATAGTCAGCACGGATTTGTTAAGGGAAGGTCGTGTCTGACAAACTTGATTTAATTTTTTGAGGAGGTAACAAGGAGGGTAGATGAGGGTAGTGCGTTTGATGTAGAGCAAGGCTTTTGATAAGGTTCCACATGGCAGACTGGTCACAAAGTTAAAAGCCCATGGGATCCAGGGCAGTGTCAAGTTGGATTCAAAACTGGCTCGGAGGCAGGAAGCAGAGGGTAATGGTTGATGGGTGTTTTTGTGACTGGAAGGCTGTTTCCAGTGGGGTTCCACAGGGCTCAGTACTAGGTCCCTTGCTTTTTGTGGTATATATCAATGATCTGGACTTGAATATAGGGGGTATGATTAAGAAGTTTGCAGATGATACTAAAATTGGCTGTGTGGTTGATACTGAAGAAGGAAGCTGTAGACTGCAGGAAGGTATCAATAAATTAGTCAGGTGGGCAAAACAGTGGCAAATGGAATTCAATCTGGAGAAGTGTGAGGTAATGCATTTGGGGAGGGCTAACAAGGAAAGGGAATACACATTAAATGGTAGGACACTGAGTAGTGTAGAGGAACAAAGGGACCTTGGAGTGCATGTCCACAGATCCCTGAAGGTAGCAGGCCAGGTAGATAAGGTGGTTAAGAAGGCATATGGAATGCTTGCCTTTATTAGCCGTGGCATAGAATACAAGTGCAGTGGGTTATGCTTCAACTGTATAAAACACTAGTTAGGCCTCAGCTAGAGTACTGCGTGCAGTACTGGTCACCACATTACAGGAAAGATGTGATTGCGCTAGAGAGGGTACAGAGGAGATTTACATGGATGTTGCCGGGAGTAGAGAATCTTAGCTATGAGGAAAGACGGGATAGGCTGGGTTTGTTTTCCTTGGAACAGAGGAGGCTGCAGGGAGACCTTATTAAGGTGTATAAAATTATGAGGGGCCTAGATAAAGTGAATAGAAAGGACCTATTTCCCTTAGCAAAGGGGTCAAAAACCAGGGGGCACAGATTTAAAGTAATTGGTGGAAGGTTTAGAGGGGAGTTGAGGGGAAATTTCTTCACCCAGAGGGTGGTGCAGGTCTGGAACTCACTGCCTAAAAGGGTGGTAGAGGCAGAAACCTTCACCACATTTAAAAAGTACTTGGATGTGCACTTGGGATGCTGTAACCTGCAGGGCTACGGACCAAGAGCTGGGAAGTGGGATTAGGCTGGATAGCTCTTTGTTGGCTGGCGCGGACACGATGGATCGAAATGGCCTCCTTCCGTGCTGTAACTTTCTACGATTCTACATCCTCATTCCATCTTGCTTCTTCTCTGGCTTTCAGCACATGCACTATATGCACAAGCCCTACACATTTCCACTTACCTTTTCAAGAGTCACTCATTAACTCTCACCCTCTTTTTCTGTAAGACGACACAGCACACAATGCCAGGGAGAGGTGCAAGACCAGATAAGGAGTATCAGACATCATAGCCTTCAACCAAATGGAGCAGGAGGGACTGGAGTTATGAGCATTGGGGAAGGCGAGGCTGGCATCTTATTATGCAGATACCCTGCTCAGATATTTGTAACATTTAATTCACCTCAGCAAAGCATACAGCTAGCTTGACAACTTCAATCTGCATTCTGAAGACTGCTAATGTCCAGCTTGTCAGTGCCATCCTGCCTCTTCTCCCTTTTCTCTTTCCTTTAGGTTCTTCTCAGCAGCAAGAGCCTGCAGAAGAAGACACCTCGGAGGAGGAGCAGTCTGCAACTGGGCTCTCATAGGCTCGAGCACACAAAGGTTTCCAGCCCTGAGCATCTCAAGGGTCCCAACATGAGCTGCAGCAGCCTTATACTAGCTTTGTTGAGGCCGCTAGAGAGCACTCTGCAGGAATAGTAGACTTAGTGGGGGAGAAATTCGGTGGGCTGCGCCACCACTTAGCGCCTAAAGAGGGCACTCAGTGGCTTTAGCGCCACTGGCCACACCTCCCGCGATATTTAGCTGGGGCGCTAATGGCGGCGTTAGCCTGTTGCGCTGCACCGCCACCGATGACGTCATCGGTGTGCGCAATGCCCCGCTACCGCCCCGATCGCGATATTTGGCAGCGACCGCCTCTGTAGTGCTGCTCGCTAATCGCGCCCGGTTCACGGGGTCTACCTGTGGTGGCAGTGGCGCAAATTAAGGTGGAGGTGCGGGGCGGCTGTTTTTTCCAGCGGCCGCCTGCCAGCACCTCCGTCCCCGGCCTCCTGTTCTCCCCCCGCGGCATTGCTGGCTGCTTTCCGAGAGCCCGGCACTTCTCCTCGGTGCCGGGCTCTTTTGCCGGCACTCGCGATCGCGCATCGCGCTGGTGCAGGCCCCTCCCCCTTAAGAATGGGAGGAAGGCCTGCAGTACTGCAGCGCGCCGCGCCGCAGCGTGTGGCGCTGCGGCACGTTGCGCTGCGATATTCAGTTTCAGCGCCCTAAGAGGGACGCGGAGCGCCTCGAGCCTCGCCCCGTGTCCCTCTTGGGGCGCTCAAGTTGAATTTACGGCGATCGCTGCTGCTCCGATCGCAGCGCAAAATCTAGCGCCCAGGCGAGCTTGGCGCCCCGTTTGCGGCTCCACCCAATTTCTCCCCCAGTAACTTTTCTTTTAACAAATTTACCATGGGTTGAGACTTCGATGAGAAATTAATTGAAGGCAATTATCTTGTTGGAAATTAAATTCATCGCCGTAATCACATTTGGCATTTTGGTCTGCAGTGCGGTTTTATAGCAGCTTCTGAGTCTACAGAGAGGCTTCACGTAAGTTTTCAGAGCAGGGGAATGAGAAGGGGAATGAGCAGGTCACCACTGTGCAATTAACTCATTCTTCACATCTTTTGCTGCAAGATGTTGAGGTGGTCCTTCTTCCTCGCCTTCACCGTCCGATAAGGACTGCTGCTGTTGCTGGCCTCCTTCAAGTGCAGCCCTCTGTGCATGGCAACGATGCACCACCCCACTATGATTTGGGAGACTCTGTGGGTCATATTGTAGGGAACCCCCAGAGTTGTCGAGACACTTGAACCTTTTTTTGAGGAGCCCTATGGTGTGCTCAATAATCACCCTAGTGGTATCATGGCTTTGATTATAACTGTGTTATTCAGGCATGGGAGCTGGTGGAGAGGTGTCATGAACCATGTATGCCTTGCTAACTTGCTCAAACTTCCATTGTCCTGCTTCTATGATCATAGAAACATAGAAACATGGAAGATAGGAGCAGAAGTAGGCCATTCGGCCCCTCGAGCCTACTCCGCCATTCAATGAGATCATGGCTGATCATCCAAATTCAGTACCCTATCCCTGCCTTTTCCCCATATCCCTTGATCCCTTTAGCCTAAAGAAATATATCTAACTCCTTCTTGAATATATTTAATGAATTGGCCTCAACTGGCTTCTGTGGTGGAGAATTCCACAGGTTCACCACTCTCTGGGTGAAGAAATTCCTCCTCATCTCTGTCCTAAATGGCTTACTCCTTATCCTTAGACTGTGACCCCGGGTCTGGACTCCCCCGCCATCGGGAACATCCTTCCTGCATCTAGTCTGTCTAGTCCTGTTAGAATTTTATAAGTTTCAATGAGATCCCCTCTCATTCTTCTAAACTCCAGCGAGTATAAGCCCAATCGGCCCAATCTCTCCTCATACGTCATTCCTGCCATCTCAGGTATCAGTCTGGTGAATCTTCGCTGCACTCCCTCCATGGCAAGAACATCCTTCCTCAGATAAGGTGACCAAAACTGCACACAATACTCAAGGTGTGGTCGCACCAAGGCCCTGTACAACTGCAGCAAGATATCCTTGTTCCTGTACTCGAACCCTCTCGCTACGAAGGCCAACATGCCATTTGCCTTCTTAACTGCCTGCTGCACCTGCATGCTTACCTTCAGGGAATGGTGCACGAGGACACCCAGGTCTCATTGCACTTCCCCTTCTCCCAATCTATTGCCGTTCAGATAATAATCTGCCTTCCTGTTTTTGCCACCAAAGTGGATAACTTCGCATTTATCCACATTATACTGCATCTGCCCAATCACCCAACCTGTCCAAATCATACTGGAGTTTCTCGGCATCCTCCTCACAGCACACACGCCCACCCAGCTTTGTGTCGTCTGCAAACTTGGACATATTACATCTAGTTCCCTCGTCTAGATCATTAATATATATTGTGAATAGCTGGGGTCCAAGGACCGATCCCTGCGATACCCCACTAGTTACTGCCTGCCACTTGGAAAAAGACCCGTTTATTCCAACTCTTTGCTTCCTGTCTGACAACCAGTTCTCTATCCAAGTCAGTACCTTGCCCCCAATCCCATGTGCCTTAATTTTACATGCTAATCTCTTATGCAGGACCTTATTGAAAGCCTTCTGAAAGTCCAAATACACCACATCCACTGGTTCTCCCTTATCTATTTTACCAGTTACATCCTCAAAAAATTCCAGTCGATTAGTCAAGCACGATTTACCTTTTGTAAATCCATGTTGACTTTGTCCGATCCTGTCACTGTTTTCCAAGTGCTCTGCTATTACATCTTTTATAATGGACTCTAGCATTTTCCCCACTACCGATGTCAGGCTTACCGGGCTATAATTCCCCGTTTTCTCTCTACCACCTTTTTTGACTGGTGGGGTAACAATTCATGGGAACTGTTCCAGAGTCTATAGAATTTTGGAAGATGACCAGCAATGCATCTACTATTTCTACGGCCACTTCCTTAAGTACCCTAGGATGTAGATTATCAGGCCCTGGGGATTTATCAGCCTACAATCACATCAATTTCCCTAACACCGTTTCCCTACAAATACTGATTTCTTTCAGTTCCTCCCTCTCATTAGACCCTATGTTCCCCGACATCTCTGGGAGGTTTTTTGTGTCCTCCTTTGTGAAGACAGAACCAAAGTATGTATTTAATTGGTCTACCATTTCTTTGTTCCCCATTATAAATTCCCCTGATTCTGACTGCAACGGACCTATGCTTGACCTCACCAATCTTTTTCTCTTCACATATCTTAATTAATCCCTTTGTCCTCCTTTGCTGAATCCTAAACTGCTCCCAATCCTCAGGTTTACTGCTTTTTCTGGCCAATTTATATGTCCTCTCCTTGGATCTTATGCTATCCCTAATTTCCCTTGTTAGCCACGGTTGAGTCACCTTTTTTGTTTTATTTTTATGCCAAACAGGGATGAATAAATTCTGTAGTTCATCCATGCGATCTTTAAATGTTTGTCATTGCCTGTCCACCGTCAACCCTTTGAGTAACATTCCCCAATCAATCCTACCCAACTCGCGCCTCATACCATCGTAGTTTCCTTTATTTAAATTCAGGACCCTAGTCTCTGAGTCAACTACTTCACTCTCCATCTTAATGAAGGATTCCATCATATTATGATCGCTCTGCCCCAAGGGGCCTCGCACAACAAGATTGCTAATTATTCCTTTCTCATTACATAATATCCAGTCTAAGATGGCCTGATCTCTAGTTGGTTCCTTGACATATTGGTCCAGGAAACTATCCCGTATACACTCCAGGATTTCCTCCTCCACAGTATTGTTATTAATTTGGTTAGCCCAATCTATATGTAGATTAAAGTCACCCATGATAACTGCTGTGCCCTTATTGCGCGCATCTCTAATTTCCCAATTAATGCTATCCCCAACCTCCGCATTACTGTTTGGGGGTCTGTGTACAACTCCCACTAACGTTTTCTGCCCCTTAGTATTTCTCAGCTCTACCCATACAGATTCCACATCATCAGAGCTAATATCCTTCCTTACAATCGTGTTAATCTCCTCTTTAACCAGCAATGCTACCCCACCTCCTTTTCCTTTTTGCCTGTCTTTCCTGAATATTGAATACCCCTGGATGTTGAGTTCCCAGCCTTGGTCACCCGGAGACAAGCTGCATATTAATTAAGTAGTAGCCCTTTCTATTTACGAAGCCAGCTGACTAGTCTTCTGGTACCCTGATGGCAACAGCCTGTGACTGGACATGAGGGAAGCCAGCCACTGCTTCAAGTCCCTGAGCTCCCTCTTGTTAATAGTTGCCGTCAATGGGGAACGTGATGTACTAATTTGCCCTGCCAAATATGGTATTGTGAACATGCTTAATGCAGCTGTACACAGGGAAGGTGTCCCCTTTAGCAGTTTGGAATGAGTCAGTGGCAAGAAAGTTAAAGGTTGTGGTGACTTTGAGAGCCACTGGCAAAGCATGGCTCCCTGGTCCAGCAAGCAGCAGGACCGGTTGCAGGAAATTTCAGAGGTCTTCAACAGCTTTCCTGGAGAAGCACAGCCTCCTGATCAACGTTCCCTCTGTGATGAAATATGTCATTCATCAGACTCTGTAGTTAACTGTATATATTGTATTGCCTGCTCCGGTGTTTGTACCTTGTATTGTGTATAGGGCACCGCCCCCTTTGTGTGTCGGCTCCGCCCATACCTGGCCCTACTTAAGACAAGTCCAGGCTTGTCCTGCATTAGAACAGCAGCACGCCAGGTGAAGCTAGGTGCAGCCACCGGCATCCTTTCTTTGCTAATAAAAGCCTTTGTTTTATTCTGCTAACTTCGAGTCTTGAAGTTATTGAGGCACGTCAATTTTATTAGCAAACTTTTAACGATGGATCAACTTTTGAAACCGTAACGCTTGGACTTGGACGTGCATGCTTCGGATGCATCGGCACGGTTTGGACACTGGTTCCAGTGCTTGGAATTCTTTATGGCCAACTCCGAAGCCGTCACAGCCTCTACAGCCACCGGAGATGTGAAACTCGGGATCCTACAGAATCGGGTAAGCCACCGGGTTTTTCCACTCATACAAGACGCCGCCAGCTACCTGGATGCCTGCAACATCCTAAAGGCCCACTATCAGCGGCCTACCAATGAAGTGTACGCCAGGCACCTGCTTGCTACCTGCACACAGCGACCCGGAGAGTCGCTAGAGGACTTTCTAGTCACCCTAAAAGTGCTTGGCAAAGACTGCAAATGCAAAGACGTGAAAGCCACGGTATACACAGACGAGCTGATTCGGGATGCCTTTATCGCAGGCCTTAGCTCTAATTATATCCGGCAGAGACTGCTAGAGAAAACGGGCCTAGATCTGACACAGGCTGTGGACACAGCGCGATCGTTGGATGTGGCTCAGAAGAACTCTGACTCCTACTCGGCAGGCCGCGCGGCCCACGCTGCCTCTGTTTCCCAGCCCGGTAGCCCAACACCGTCGGGGCACTGCTCTCCCCCCAGAAGCCCTACGACCGCCGCGACGCATCGGGGCCCCAAATGCTACTTCTGCGGGCAGCCGAAGCACACCAGGAACCTGTGCCCGGCGAAAGGCACCACCTGCTTTAAGTGCGGTAAGAAGGGGCATTTTGGGAAGGTGTGCAGAGGGAACCCCGCAGGCAAAACCGCCACCGCCGCGTGCGCGCCGTGGGAGCGGCCATCTTGGACGCCATCTTGTCCGACCTCGTGGGGTCCGCCATCTCGCGAGCAGACAGCGTGGACGCCATCTTACCCGGCCTCGTGTGGCCCACCATCTTGTCCCGATCAGGGCCCTACAGCGGCGTCGATCACAGTGGACCAGTCCAGACCGCACCCACTATCCAAATCGATGGTGGACATTGAGGTAAACGGGTGCAAGGTTAAATGTTTAATTGACAGCGGGAGCACAGAGAGCTTCATTCACCCTGATCTGGTACAACGACTCTCTCTAACTATAGTCCCTACTCAGGGCAGGATCTCTATGGCCAACAAAACCCAGATATCGACTATTGCGGGTTACTGCGCGGTACGATTGTCCGTTAAAGACACTGTATATAATAATTTAAAACTGTTAATTATGAAAGATTTATGTGTGAGCGTGATCTTGGGCCTGGATTTTCAGTGCCACCACCAAAGCATCACGCTCAATTTCGGTGGGACCCAGCCGCCCCTCACAGTGTGCGGCCTGGCTACCCTGAAGGTAAAGCCGCCTTCGCTATTTGCGAACCTTACCCCTAACTGCCAGCCAATAGCGACCAAAAGCAGGAGGTACAGCTGGGAGGACAGGCGGTTTATCGCGACCGAGGTAGACAGGCTCCTGAAGGAGCGCATTATTGAACGCAGCAACAGCCCGTGGCATGCCCAAGTGGTGGTGGTGAGGGGTAGCGAGAAGAAGCGGCTGGTGATTGACTATAGTCAAACAGTCAACATCTATACCCAACTAGACGCCTACCCGCTACCCCGCATATCCGAGATGGTGAACCAAATCGCCCAATACCGGGTGTTCTCCACCATCGACCTCAAGTCAGCGTACCACCAGCTCCCTATCAGACCAGAGGACCGTTCGTACACCGCCTTCGAGGCAAACGGACGCCTCTACCAGTTCCTCAGAGTCCCCTTTGGGGTGACGAATGGGGTCTCGGTCTTTCAGAGGGAGATGGACCGCATGGCCACCTACATGGAGCAGCTAATGCGCCACTCACATGAGCACATGGTATCTATGGAGAATAGATGGCTATGTATGGAGAACAGATGGCAGAGGCTCATAGACCTCTGTCTAGGAGGAATTCAGCATAGACGTGGGTCCTCATGTCCCCACTGATGTGCAGCAAGGTGCTCTCCAGCTACTTGGCAGCAGGGAAGTGAGCAGGCTGCCTCTACCTCTGCTGAAGCCATAAGGGTAGCACCTCACAGAAGCATGCGGAAGAGAAAGATGACATGCAAGTAGATTCACAAATGTAGCCACTTGGGTGTTTTATCCAATGTTTATGTAAAGTTTCCATTAATGTGCTGTCAAACATAAAAATCTTTATTTTCAACACTTTCTGGGCTTGGATAGATTTGTGTGCACCTTTGGAAGTGGCTTAGTGAGTTGCAGTGAATAGTGAGACATAACATTACCTCCAGCAATTGTGATGAGTGTGAAAGGAATGGCTTGGTCATTGTAGGGATGCTTTATGGTGTTGGTATGGGGTGGTTCCAACCTGGCGCATCATGTGCCAGCCATATTGGTGTACAGCATAAAGTTAAGTAAATTTGGCAATGATGAGGCCATCCCTGGCCTCTCGGGCAGCAATGTGCTCGGATGCTGATGCCCTCTGTCTTGTGCAGCATCAGGTGATTGCAGAGAAGGTTGGTGTTGTTGTTGTTGGTGCTGCTGGTGTGTCTGGTGCTGTTGGTGTTGGGGCTCATCATGGTAAGATTCTGAGGACCAAGATGAGACAGTGTAAATGGCACCCATGTTGATGGAATACATGGCAGGTGAAGTAGAGATGATAGAAGCAATCTGTCAATGGTGAGAGAGGTTCTTCCAATGAGGTGACACTGGATGGAGGCCTTGCTGGAAAGACTTACAGCCTGCAGAAAGCTCAATCTATGCTGGCAATGCAGTCAGCAACAGCTTCTGCCTGAGAAAAATGATCAGCTGTCAGGTGGGAGTTTTTACACTACATTTGATGCTGTCAACTAATCAGCTAGATCAATGGCCACTCAACTCCAGCCTCAGGTTCACAACGTGGTCCCCAAGCAGTGCGAGTCCCGTGAGCATCCAGTGAAATTGCAAAGGTAAGGTTAAAAAGACTCTTAAGTATCTGAGAACAAGCTAATAATCCTTTAAATTGGGTCGTCCGCCTCTGCCGGTCAGCTCGCTGCCATGCTGACAGATGCACCCAAGGGAAAGGCATGTGGGAGCTGGGTGACAGCGGGTTCCCAACCAACTGCAAGAAATTTCAACTTTCCCACCCGACCTGCCTCCGATCGCGACCACACCGACCCCGGAAAATTCCAGCCTGTGATTTACTATCCAGATCTGTTTTCTACTCAAACTTAAATTACCATGACTAGTTTTGCAAATGTCCCTTTGCTGTGGCAGCGGTGAGAGGATAAAGAACGACCTGAGAGCAGAACTGAATTAAAGCAGCAGCAGCGGCGAGAGGGTAAAGAGCGGCCCGAGAGCAAATTGGCAAAGATAGTCTGGAGGACAAGTTCATGGAATGTATTCGGGACAGTTTCCTAAAACAATATGTCATGGAACCAACCAGGGAACAGGCTATTTTAGATCTTGTATTGTGTAATGAGACAGGGTTAATTAGTAATCTCATAGTAAAGGATCCTATGGGGAAGAGTGATCATAATATGATAGACTTTCACAGTGACTTTGAGAGTGAAATACTAAAATCCAAAACGAGAGTCTTAACCTTAAATAAAGCCAATTACATAGGTATGAGGGGCGAGTTGGCTAAGGTAGATTGGGAAATTAAATTAAAAGGCATGATGGTAGATAAGCAGTGGCAGACATTTAAAGAAATATTTCAAAATTCTTAACGAATATACATTCCATTAAGAAATTAATACTCCACGGGAAAAGTGATCCATCCGTGGCTAACTAAAGAAGTTGAGGATAGTATTAGATTAAAAGAAAAGGCTTATAATGTTACGAAGAATAGTAGTAAGCCTGAGGATTGGGAGAGCTTTAAAAACCAGCAAAGGATGACCAAGAAATTGATAGAATGGGAGAAATTAGAATATCAGAGTAAACTAGCAAGAAATATAAAAATAGATTGTAAGAGCTTCTACAAGTATGCAAAAAGGAAGAGAGTCGCAAAAGTAAGTGTTGGTCCCTTAGAGGTTGAGATAGGTGAAATTATAATGGGGAATAAAGAAGAGACTTGGCAGAGACTTCAAACAAATATTTTGTATCTGTCTTCACAGTAGAAGACACAAAAAGCATAACAAAAATAGTGGGGATCCAAGGGGCTAATAAGATTGAGGAACTAGTGAGGTGTCGCAAGGATCAGTGTTTGGGCCTCAGCTATTTACAATCTATATTAATGAATTAGGTGAGGGGACCGAGTACAATGTATCCAAGTTTGCTGATGATACAAAGCTAGGTGGGAAAGTAAGCTGTGAGGAGGACACAAAGAGCCTGCAAAGGGATATAGACACATTAAGTGAGTGGGCAATAAAGTAGTAGATGGAGTATAATGTGGGGAAATGTGAGGTTATTCACTTTGGTAGGAAGAATAGGAAAACAGAATGGGGGAAACATTCAGTTGATTTGCACCTCCCGTTAGCGCCCTGTTCAAGAAAGGAAGGAGAGAGAAAACAGGGAACTACAGGCCAGTTAGCCTGACATCAGTCATCAGGAAAATGCTGGAACCCATTGTTAAGGAAGTGGTATCAGGGCACTTAGAAGATCATAACATAATTAGGCAGAGTCAACGTGGTTTTATGAAAGGGAAATTGTGTTTGACAAATTGATTCGAGTTTTTTCAGGATATAACTAGCAGGGTAGATAAAGGGGAACCAGTGGATGTAGTATATTTGGATTTCCAAAAGGCATTCGATAAGGTGCCACATAAAAGGTTATTACACAAAATTAGGGCTCATGGGGTTGAGGGGAATATAATAGCATGGATAGAGGGTTGGTTAACGGACAGAAAACAGAGAGTAGGGATAAATGGATCTTTTTCAGGTATGCAGGCTGTAACTAGTGGGGTGCCACAAGGATCAGTGTTGGGGCCTTAGCTATTTACAATCTATATTAATGACCTAGATGAAGGGACTGAGTTTAATGTATCCAAGTTTGCTGACGGTACAAAGCTAGGTGGGACAGTAAGCTGTGAGGAGAACACAAAGGGCTCGATTTTGTCAATGGGGAGCTTTTGGAGGCGGGACTCCCACTTTTTGGGTTGTAGTCCCGCCTCCATTGACTTGTGGCCAACCCACACTATTTTCCTTTGATTGACCTTGTTAAGCCCGCCCAGCAGGCTCAGCAGGCCTATTAAGGGACACCTGGTTACTGGTGACGTCAGCGATTGACATTTCATCTGTCAAGAGCTTTTACAGATGAAAAATCAGTGTTTGACAGCTCTGTGAAGCTGTCAAACACTGACAATCTGTCTTCTAACTTGAGTCCTTCTACTCAGACTCAGTTAGAGAGCTCTCCAGACCAGAAAGCAGAGGCTGCAGCTTTTGACAGTTCAGCGGCCATTCTGCTTTCTGTGCCGGTGAGCTGAGGGACTCCCGAGAACTGAAGGAAGGAAGCCTGCAGGAGAAAGTAAAGGTTATTAAAACACTTTACACTTACCTCACACACATACCTCTGCACACATGCATATATTACTCACCTGCACAACGGGCATCTCGACCCCTCCAACCCCTGCAGACCGACGGTCCACCTTGCTAACTTGCCGTGGTTCGGAGCCGTCGGACAGCCCACACTTCAGGGCTAAAAATAGGGATTAGGCAAAAAACTGCTTGTTAACTATCTATTAACAGGCAGTTAATTGGCACTAATCCCCTTCCTGCCTCGGGGAGGTGGCTCCCAGCACAGGTCGGGTACCCGCCTCCTGGGACATTGAAACGGAGGCGGGTTGGGGGCAGGATGGGTTCCTGCCCCCCGATTCTGCAATTTTCCCACCACTCCCGCCTCCAAACCCGCCTCCTCGGGGCTTGGAAAATTGAGCCCAAAGAGTCTGTAAAGGGATATAGATAGACTAAGTGAGTGGGCAGTAAGGTGGCAGATGGAGTATAATGTAGGGAAATGTGAGATTATTCACTTTGGTAGGAAGAATAGAAAAACAGAATATTTTTTAAATGGTGAGAAACTTTCAAATGTTGGTGTTCACAGAGATTTGGGTGTCCTCGTGCAAGAAACACAGAAAGCTAGCAGGCAGGTACAGCAAGCAATAAGGAAGGCAAATGGCATGTTGGCCTTTATTGCCAGGGGATTGGAGTATAAGAGTAAGGAAGTCTTGCTACAATTGTACAGGGCCTTGGTGAAACTACACCTGGAGTACTGTGCACAGTTTTGGTCAACTTATCTAAGGAAGGATATACTTGCCTTGGAGGTGGTGCAACAAAGGTTCACTAGATTGATTCCTGGGATGAGAGGGCTGTCCTATGATGAGAGATTGTGTAGAATGGGTCGCTACTCTCTGGGGTTTAGAAGAATGAGAGGTGATCTCATTGAAACATACAAGATTCTGAAGGGGATTGACAGGGTAGATGCTGAGAGGTTGTTTCCCCTGGCTGGAGTGTCTAGAACTAGGGGACACAGTCTCAGGATAAGGGGCAGGCCATTTAAGACTGAGATGAGGAGGAATTTCTTCACTCAGAGGGTTCTCTGCCCCAGAGGGCTGTGAATGCTGAGTCTTTGTGAGTATATTCAAGGCTGAGATAGATAGATTTTTGGACTCTAGGGGAATCAAGGGATATGGAGATCGGGTGGGAAAGTAGAGTTGAGGTCAATGATCAGCCATGATCTTACTGAATGGCGGAGCAGGCTTGAGGGGCCATATGGCCTACTCCTGCTCCTATTTCTTAGTTCTTATGTTCTTATTAAACAATACCAGAGGATGGAGCCCTCTGCTAATTAAATAACTTTCCCTTCATTAAAAAACTGCAGAATAGCAGAAGACCATTTAGTTTATCCATTTTTCTCATTCCAACTGACTATGTACACTTTGCGCTGTCATAGATTCTCCCCAAATTATTTAGTCTCCCAAAGACATGCAAACCCACAGGTAAAACTTCCAAGATGAAGCTTAGTGAAATTTCTTTCTGCCACTTAAAGATCATTAAGTGAAAATTTGAGGCTACCGACCTGATGTTACAATTGTCATTTTTGAACCCTGGCTGATTTTGAAGAAAATAAGAAAGAATGGAACAAACTACAGGAAACTCTCGTTTAAACGGCACCCAAATATCCGGAATTCTCTATTAACCGGCAAAATTCTCACTCCGAAAACAACACCTCAATAACCGGCAATGTTGCCGAGTCCGAGTCCGAGTCTCCCGCGGTGGCCGAGTTAGTCAGTGGGGGTAGTTCTTCAAACTGCCACTACTCGGCTTCTTGGCGCTGTCGGGAGTCGGAACACCTCAATGCCCCTGTAACAGGAGTCTGACTTTCCCGCGCTGCCGGTAGTCTCTTCTGATCCGCCATTTTACAGGGGTACTGTGTGTCTCCCACGCTGCTGGTAGTCATTGCATTGCATTACCCTCAACTGGCAATACTGTACTTAATCAAGCATCTTCCACCATCCATTTAACACAACATTCTGTAGGTGAGTACCCAATTACTGTATACTGCACATTTCTTGATTTTTTTATTTTTCTTTGTTAAAAATAGCCTTGGTAGATAACCCTCTCCGTCATCTGGAATTTTTGATCAACCAGCAACATACCGGTCCCGTTGGTGCCGGATACCAAAGAGTTTCCTGTAAAATAATTTGGCCCATTACAACTTCTCCTTAACAGACCACGTACAATTTGTAACGTCATAGATTCCGTACAATTGCAATGTTCTGAATTCTTTTCAATTTATTTAATCTCCTGAGGATATTGAATAACCATATATAAACCTTCCAAGAAGGTACCGCTGTGTGAAATTACATCCTTGGTGAAAAATGAATTCAGCAAAATTTCCAGGATATCAATCTTGAATTACAACCCACACATAAAACTGTCACCAGTTGCATTCCAAAGGTAGCTCTTCCATGGTTCCAGCAGCACATCAACAATAATTTTCAATAGAGTATTTGATCATGTGTCTATCCTTATTCTTATAACATTCAATCTCACTTGAAATAGTTAGTTATTCAGTTCTTTTTAAAATAAATTAACATAGCATTAACTGATGTTACTGGGAGCCAATTCCACATATCCACCAATCTTAAAGAAAGAACTTGTATTTATAGAGCACCTTTCATATCCTCAGAATGTCCCAAAGCATTTCACAGCTAATGAATTCTATTTTTAAATGCTATGTAGACAAAGACAGCCAATTGGCAGCCAATTTACACACAGTAAGGTAGAACTAACTGGTCATTTTTTCATATTTCTTAATCAGTATTGATGGTTGCGTAATAAATGTTAGCCAGGACCACCGGAAGAAATCCCCTGGTGTTCTTTGAACAGTGCCTTGGGATCTTATCTAGTTTGACAAGTGCTAGTTTGACTTAATTAGTAGCACTCTTGCCTCTAAGTCAAAACATTGTAGGTTCAAGCCCTATGCCAGGACCTAAGCATATAGTCTAGGCTGAACACTGAGGGGATGCTACATTGTCAAAGATGCTAATCTTTGGATGAAATGTTATACTAATGTCTGCCTCTTCTGATGGATCATTTGGATGTAAAAAAAAACCCTGCAGATCAGTTGGATTGCTCTGTCATTCAACATCACCAAAAACATATCAATTGTACTTATTTGTTGCTTGCGAACCTTGCTGTGCACAAATAGGATGCTGTGTTTACCCACATGGTAGTAGTAATGCACTTCAAAAAGTAATTAATTGGATCTGAAACATGTGATGAGATGTGATAAAGCACTATATAAATTCAAGTTTTTTTTATAATCTTAATTTTTGCTCTAGGCTTATTAATATTGTAACTATGTCTTTCAGTGCAGTAATCACAGTTCAACACATTGGCCTAGAAATTCAGTGGGCTGCGCCACCAGTTAGCACCCAAAGAGGGCACTTAGTGGCTTTAGCGCCACTGGCCACGCCCCCTGCGAAATTTAGCTGGGCGCTAATGGCGGCGTTAGCCTGTAGCGCTGCGCCGCCACCGATGACGTCATCGGTGTGCGCAGCGCCCCGCTACCGCCCCGAACGCGATATTGGGTTGCGCCCCCCACTGTAACGCCAGTCGCAATCTGCGACCGGTTCAGGGGGGCCAACCTGCGGCGGTAGTGGCGCTAATTAAAGGGGAGGTGCGGGGTGGCCATTTTTTTTGCTGGCCGCCTGCCAGCACCTCCTCGCGCCGCCGTCCCCGGCCTCCTGAGCACCCCCCCGGGCAGTGCCGGCTGTGTCCCAAGAGCCCGGCACCTCTCCTCGGTGCCGGGCTCTTTTGCCGGCACTCGCGATCTCTGATCACGCTGGTGCAGGCCTTCTGAAGGGGAGGAAGGCCTGCAGTACCACATCGCGCCATGCCGCAGTGTGTGGCGCTGTGGCACATTGCACTGCGATATTCAGTTTCAGCGCCCCAAGAGGGATGCGGGGCGCCTCGAGCAGCGCCCCGCTTTCGTTTGGGGCGCTGAAACTGAATATCGCGCTGGCGCAATCGGCTCCTTCCGGGGCAGAACTTCCGGCGCCCAGGCGAGCTTGACGCCCCAAATGGGACGCCACCGAATTTCTAGACCATTATCTTTTTCCATCTATATTTTAAAAACCTAGATTGTGTCTCCTTTTAATTTTCTTTCTCTAATGAAAATAACTTCAGATCCATGAGTTGCTGTTGATAATTTAAAGCCCTAAATCCAGGACTAATTATTATTGTGACTCTTCACTGAACTTTGTCAAACATGTCACTGTCATTGTAAAGGTAGTGTGCCTAAATGTGGCCTCACCTTTGATCAATGGTCCGTTTAATTTATTTTCCTGCGCGGTCCCTTTAACTGGCTGTGCGTCCCATTCAAATTTTCACGCATGCGCAGTTCCTTCCATGTAAAAGCCAGTGAGCAGCCTGTGTGGGCCCTCCAGACTGTTGCGCGGCCACACTGCCGCGCAGCTTAGCAAAAACATTGCCTATGATCTGTGCAAGGTTAGAATACGCAAATGCCTTTAAGGATGTATCCTTGAGCTCCTCTTATTTCTCATCTATATGCTGTTCCTCAGCAACATCAGTTGAGACATAGGGCTCGATTTTGCCATTGGGGGCGGGCTGGGGTGTGTCAGGTGGTTTTTATGTCAGGACCCCGACTCCGATGTGAAGTGGGAAAAAAGTGCAATTTTGCCCTAATTGGGCATTTGATTTCCAGTGTGTGAAAACCCCTGGCCCAATGAGTCTTTTCATACAGAAAGTCGCTCCGATGACATCATCAATGCTGCTGGATTTAAGGCCTGCAAGCAGTCTTGCTTCTTCTGGAGACTTTAAACTTTATGCCCATTGTTGTGATCGCTTCATTCAGCAACTATGTCCAGCAGTAGGCCAAAGTGTGCTCCAAGGTTGATGAGGCCTCCCTCCAAGCACTGGTGGAGGGTGCAAGATCAAATAAGGAGGCGCTCTTCCCTTCCTCAGGGAGGAAAATGCCTCCCCAGCAGACTAAAGCTGTGTGGCTGCAAGTGGCCCAGGAGGTCAACTCAATCTCTATGTGCCGCAGAACCTGCCTGCAGTGCAGGAAGAGGTTTCATGGTCTTCTCTGCACAGGAAAAGTGAGTATGAATTTCCCATCACCCTCAATCTGATCCCCATCGCCTCTCCTCACCAGCACTCTGCTTTGCCAACTTCTTCCTCCACATCCCACTTAATACTTACATCCCTGCACCCTTACCCATTCCCTCTCTCTCTATGGTCACATTCACTTAACTATTTGACCATGCAGCCCTCACACTCCCTATCACTGTGATGCAATGACAACAACTTATAACACACAGGGAGGGCCCTTTGTCTCTTTCTAATCATCTATGCTATGGATTCTCTACACTCACTCCTTCAATCTCACTAAAACTCCACTTGTGTCCCTCATTGCAGGAAAAGAGAGCCCACAATAAGAGGGAAAGAGCGAGGACAGGAGGAGGGCCACCCTCAGTAGCCCAGCTCCCCACCTCGGAGGAGAAGGCCCTGGAAATCGCTGGTGTCGAGGAAGATTCGCAAGTGAGGGACGGACAGACGGGCACATCACAGCAAGCTGGTGACAGAATAGTTTGGCATCTCTCTCATTGACATTGCATGAGTGACTGATAATGATTCTGATGCTCTAACAGATTGACTTATGATCATCTGCACAATTCAATGTGCATGCAACCTTTACCTCACATCTCTAACTCTTTCCTTTACTCCCCCTCAGGACCATCGAGAGCCCCTGTCCCCGCTGTCCAGGAGGAACAGCCTGAGCCTCAAGACTCCTCAGAGGAAGCTGCAACCTCTGAGGGCGCAGCATCAGCAGAATTCAGCGCACCCAGCACCAGCGCAGACACTCATACCTCAGTGGGACCTTCGCGAGATAGAGTAGTGTTGTCACCTGGTGTATCACAGCTCACAAGTGAGCATCAGCAGATGGTGGAGACAGGGACAGCAGTGGAGAGTCCTCATCAGAGGGCGCAGGCCTCTCACAGCTCAGCTGCACGTCGACCCTATGCCTCCGGGTAAATCCAGAAGGAGAGCGGTGCTGGAACTCCAGGAACAGGTGCAGCAGTCTCTGGCAGGTTTTGTCGCTGCGAGTGTGGAGTGAATGGAGGAGTCCATCGTGAACATGAGCAGAGCCTTTGTGGAGGCATTAGCACATGAATGCACCACCACAGAAAAGATGGCAACCTCCGTGGAAAGGATGGCTACGGTAGAGGAGAGGATGACTATGGCCATGGAGGAGCTAAGTCGCCAGAGTGTTGAAAACATGGTCATTGTTCAGAATAGACTGACATCTCTTGAGGAGCGATGGTCAGTTATTGAGCATAGAAACCAGACCTTCATGGAAGTCCTCTGGAGTAGGACTTCCAGTGCAGAAACGGGTCCTCATGGCCCCCCTGAAGTGCAGCAAGGTGCTGTCAAGCCACTTACTAGCTCTGAAGTGGGGCTGACCCAAAAGAGGGATGTTGGTGACAGACAACAAGGAAGTGGGGGCTCCTCTTCAAGCGCTCACACGACCATGCCACTGCAAAGCCCTCAGTCAGAGCCCCACCAGAGTCCTCACCCAACTGAGATGGGCGTCTCAGCCCCTGCACAGCCGCAGGAGCAGCAGACTGTTGCCGAGCTCTCACAGGCTCGCAACCCCAGAGGACGCCCGCCAAAGGTGTCGAGACAGGCGCAGCAAGAAAGTGAGCAAGGGGCCTCCACATCTGCTGAAGCCACAGGGGAAGCACCACGTAGGAGCACGCATAAGAGGAAGATAAAGCACAAGTAGTTAAAAGGGTAGTCACTTGGGTGTTCCGTTGCATTATTTTTTGACAAGCCATCCTTGTAATGTTATGATAAACAGATTTGATGGCAAACTGTTGAAGTTGTGGCCTGTGTCATCTCGCAAATGGGACTTCCACACTGAGGGCTTAGGGTGACTTGCAATTGTCAGTATGGTGGTCAGAGTGATAGGAATCCGCAGGTTCTTGTCCATTGTCGATGCTCTGGCAAGAAGGTGCGAGGCAAAAGTGTTTGATTATGCAGGCTAAGCAAATCTGGCCAACATGAGTGCATCCCTTGCATCCTGGGCAGCAATGTGGTCACGCACTGGCACCTTCTGGCTTGTGCAGCTTCAGATGGGTGAGCAGCAACTTGCCGCTGCCGCGACTGGTCTTCGTCCGAATCTGATGTCCAGGAGGAAAGGAAATAAATGGTTCCCATGCCTCAGTTGAGGAAGTGCTCAGTCAAGGTGGGGAGAGGGGTTTCCCAGGAGGTCACACTGGAGATGGGTGTCAGGTTCCAAACTTCCACAACAATGAGTATGCCTGCTAAAAGTTCCCCCAGACCTGAGACAACAAAGTTCTGCCACCTGCAAATGATCATTGGTGAAAACTCCTTTTTAATGGTGGAGCTGCAGC
This sequence comes from Somniosus microcephalus, assembly GCF_052327205.1. NCBI lineage: Eukaryota > Metazoa > Chordata > Chondrichthyes > Squaliformes > Somniosidae > Somniosus > Somniosus microcephalus. The sequence goes on from NC_140989.1 coordinate 308,545,093, forward strand.
TGTTAGTAAGCAATCCACTTTTGAGGCCACCAGGATTAACTGGCATGTTCCAGAGGAGACGTGCAGGACGGGGGAAATGTGTTAAAATCAGAAAGGCCTCTCAAAATGGGATTATAGAAGCAATTAACTGGTTGTTAAGGGCCTTAAGGGCCTAGAACATAAGAACATAAGAAATAGGAGCAGGAGTAGGCCAATCGGCCCCTCGAGCCTGCTCCGCCATTCAATAAGATCATGGCTGATCTGATCCTAACCGCCAATCTACTATCACAGAACCATCTCCTGAATCTAACAGAATTAGACACACGAAATAGGAGCAGGATCAGGCTACTCGGCCCCTGGGCCCGCTCCGCTACCCACAGGGCCATGTCCGATCCGAACCTAGACTCATGTCCAAATTCCTGCCCGCTCCCCGTAACCCTTAATTCCCTTTACTTCTAGGAAACTGTCTATTTCTGTTTTAAATTTATGTAATGATGTAGCTTCTACAGCTTTTTGGGGCAGCATATTCCATGGACCTACCACCCTCTGAGTGAAGTAGTTCCTCCTCATCTCAGTTTTGAAAGAGCAGCCCCTTATTCTAAGACTATGCCCCCTAGTTCTAGTTTCACCCATCATCGGGAGCATCCTCCCCGCATCCACCCGATCCAACCCCTTCACAATCTTATATGTTTCAATAAGATCGCCTCTCATTCTTCTGAACTCCAATGAGTAGAGTCCCAATCTACTCAACCTCTCCTCATATGTCCATCCCCTCATCCCCGGGATTAACCGAGTGAACCTTCTTTGTACTGACTCGAGAGCAAGTATGTCTTTTCTTAAGTATGGACACCAAAACTGTATGCAGTATTCCAGGTGCGGTCTCACCAATACCTTGTACAACTGAAGCAATACCTCCCTATTTTTATATTCTATCCCCCTAGCAATGAAAGCCAACATTCCATTGGCCTTCTTAATCACTTGCTGCGCCTGCATACTAACCTTTTGAGTTTCGTGCACCAGGACCCCCAGATCCCTTTGTACTTCAGTACTTTCCAGTTTCTTGCCATTAAGATAATAACTTGCTCTACGATTTTTCCTGCCAAAGTGCATAACCTCACACTTTCCAGTATTGTATTCCATCTGCCAAATCTCTGACCACTTACTTAGCCTGTCTATGTCCCCTTGCAGGTTTTTTATGTCCTCCTCACTCACTACTTTCCCTCCCATCTTAGTATCATCTGCAAACTTTGATGTGTTACACTCGGTCCCCTCCTCCAAATCATTAATATAGATTGTAAAGAGTTGGGGACCCAGCACTGAACCCTGCGGAACACCACTAGTTACTGATTGCCAGTCTGAGAATGAACCATTTATCCCAACTCTCTGCCTTCTGTTAGATAGCCAATCCTCTATCCATGCCAGAATATTACCCCCAATCCCGGATTTTTTATCTTAAGCAATAATCTTTTGTGTGGCACCTTGTCAAATGCCTTTTGGAAGTCTAAATACACTACGTCCACTGGTTCCCCTTTATCCACCCTATATGTTACTTCCTCAAAGAACTCCAGCAAATTTGTCAAACATGACTTCCCCTTCATAAAACCATGCTGACTTTGTCCTATTAAATTATGATTATCCAAATGTCCTGTTACTGTCTCCTCAATAATGGACTCCAAAATTTTACCTACCATAGTTGTTAGGCTAACCGGTCTATAGTTTCCAGCCTTCTGTCTACTGCCCTTTTTAAATAAGGGTGTTACATTAGCAGTTTTCCAGTCTGCCGGGACCTTTGCTGAGTCCAGGGAGTTTTGGAAAATTATTACCAATGCATCCACAATCCCTACCGCCACTTCCCTCAAGACCCTAGGATGTAAGCCATCAGGTCCAGGTGATTTATCCGCTTTGAGTCCCATTATTTTACCGAGTACCACTTCCTTAGTGATTTTGATCGTGTTTAGCTCCTTCCCCCCTATAGCCCCCTGTTTGTCCAGTGTTGGGATATTCTTAGTGTCCTCTACTGTAAAGACTGATACAAAATATTCATTCAGTGTTTTTGCCATCTCCATATTTCCCACCATTAATTTCCCAGTCTCATCCTCTAAGGGACCAACATTTACTTTAGCCACCCTTTTTCTTTTTATATAACTATAAAAACTCTTACTATCTGTTTTTATATTTTTTGCTAATTTACTTTCATAATCTATCTTCCCTTTCTTAATCAATCTTTTTGTTATTTTTTGCTGTCTTTTAAAGTTTTCCCAATCCTCTATCCTCCCACTAGATTTGGCTACCTTATATGCCCTTGTTTTTAGTCGAATACTATCCTTAATTTCTTTACTTAGCCACGGATGGCTGTCTTTTCTTTTACACCCTTTTCTTCTCAGTGGAATATATTTTTTTTGGAAGTTGAAAAATAACTCCTTAAATGTACACCACTGATCATATATCGTCTTACCCTTTAATCTATTTTCCCAATCCACTCTACTCAATTCCGCTCTCATACCTTCATAGTCTCCTTTATTCAAGCTTAGCACGCTTGTTTGAGATCCAACCTTCTCACCCTCTAATTGAATAGGGAATTCAACCACGTTATGGTCACTCATTCCAAGGGGATCCTTTACTAGGACATTTTTAATTAATCCTGTCTCGTTACACAGGACCAGATCTAAGGTTGCTTGCCCCCTGGTCAGTTCAGTTACATACTGCTCAAGAAACCCATCCCTAATACACTCAATGAACTCATCCTCAAGGCAGCCCTGCCCAATTTGATTTGTCCAATTAATATGATAGTTAAAATCCCCCATAATTATAGATGTTCCCTTATTACAAGCCTCAACTATTTCCTGATTGATACTCCGTCCAACAGAGTTGCAACTGTTTGGAGGCCTATAGACTATGCCCACTAGTGTTTTTTTCCCCTTATTATTCCTTACCTCCACCCAAACTGTTTCATTATCCTGATCCTTTGACCCAATATCATTTCTCTGTATTACAGTGATTCCTTCCTTTATTAACATAGCCACCCCACCTCCCCTTCCTTCCTGCCTGTCCTTCCTGATCGTTAAATAACCTGGTATGTTTAATTCCCAGGCATTGTCACCCTGCAGCCATGTTTCTGTAATGGCCACAAGATCATACCCATATGTAGTTATTTGTGCCATTAACTCGTCTATTTTGTTATGAATGCTACGTGCATTCAGACAGAGAACTTTCAAATATGTTTTGTGACACTTAGTTCCTGCTTTTGCCCTTTTCATTACTTTACCTTTTACTCCATACCTTCTGCCCCTTCCTGACACGCTCTGGTTTTTAATTTCCCCACTGCTACCTAAGTCTATGACCTTCTCTGTTGTCATTTTTATTATTTGCTCTCTAGGAACCTCCCCCCCACTAGTTAGTTTAAAGCCCTCGCTACAGCCCTAGTTATATGATCTGCCAGGACTCTAGTCCCAGCACTGGCCAAGTGAAGCCCGTCCCAACGGAACAGCTCCCTCCTGCCCCAGTACTGGTGCCAGTGTCCCAGGAAGCAAAACCCATTTCTCCCACACCAGTCTTTGAGCCACACATTTAACTCTCTAATTTTATTTGTCCTAGCCAAATTCGCTCGTGGCTCAGGTAATGATCCAGAGATTATTACCCTTGAGGTTCTGTTTTTTAATTTGACCCCTAGCTGCTCATACTCCTTTAGCAGAACCGGCTTCCTAGTCCTATCTACGTCGTTTGTACCAACATGAACCACGACAACTGGATCCACCCCCTCCCACTGCAAGTTTCTTTCCAGCCCAGAGGAGATGTCCTTAACCCGGGCACCGGGTAGGCAACACAGCCTTCGGGACTCTCGCTCTCGGCTGCAGAGAACTCTATCTATCCCCCTAATAATACTATCCCCTACCACTACAACATTTCTATTTGCTCCCCCCTCTTGAATGGCCCCCTGTTCCACGGTGCTGTGGCCAGGTTGCTCAGCCTCCCTGCAGTCCCTGCTCCTGTCCCCACAGGGAGTAAGAACCTCGAGCCTGTTGGACAAGAGCAAGGGCTGCGGCTCCTCCAGCTCTACCTCCTGGATCCCCGTACCTGCCTCACTCGTAGTCACACCGTCCTGTCCCTGACCATGGGCTACATCTGAATTAATTAACTTCATAGGTGTGACCACCTCCTGATACACAGAGTCCAGGTACTTCTCCCCCTCCCTGATGTGTCGCAGTGTCTGAAGCTCAGACTCCAGCTCATCAACACGGAGCTGGAGTTCCTGTAGCAGCAGACACTTGTCACAGACGTAATCACCGTGAGCCTCAATGGGGTTCACTGGCTCCCACATCTGGCAACAGTAACACATCACCTGCTCCATTCTATGTAATTAATTAAATTTTTTATTGTTAGTTATGGACACCCTCTGCCCGATTTTAGATGCTAGTATCCCCTTTAATTAATTGGATTTAAATTAAATCAATCCCTCTAGTTACACCAGTTAAATGGTTTACCAACAGTCACTCTGCACCAGAAAGGCCTTATTAACTACAACCCACAGAGTTAAAGTTTGAAAAGAGCACCTAGCACCCCACTTACCCAAACTCACACTTACCCAAACTCTCAGCACTCTTTGATGACTCGCACTCAGTGCTTGCTCGCACTAGGACTGGTCTTTTTCTACTGTTTGTTTGTTTACAGCCAAATGAGTCACCCCTGCTGATTGGTTAGAAAACTGGTTTCCACTGCCTGCTATGCCAATTTACTCCTACTGCAGTGTAACCTTGTTTTACTCTTCTTAAACCAACAGAATCCCAAATATTTAACTTTTCCCCTTTACTTAAACTGCTTAAGTAATCTTATCAAGAATGATTTAAAGAGAAATAACAATTAAAGAACTCTCACACTTACCCAAACGCTCAGCAGTCTTTGATGACTCACACTCAGTGCTTGCTCGCACTATCCCACTTCTTGGAGGCAGGATGGAAACAGGGTCTGAAACCCCGATTCTGGGAAAATTGCTCGGAGGCAGGCTGGAGGTGGGATCAGAGCCGCCCACTATTTTTTGCGATTTTAACACCTCACACACCTCCAATCCCGCCACCTCGGGCCTGGCAAAATCGAGCCCATGACATCAGTTTCCACATGTACGCTAATGACACCTAGCTCTACCTATCCACCGCCTCTCTTGACAGCCTCCACTGCCTCTGATTTGTCATGCTGCTTGTCCAACATCCAGTATTGGATGAGCAGAAATTTCCTGCAATTAAATACTGGGAAGACCGAAGCCATTGTCTTCGGTCCCCGCCACTGACTCCATTTCTCTCCCTGGCTATTGTCTCAGGCTGAACCAGACCGTTCGCAACTTTGGCATCCTATTTGTCCCTGAGCCGAGCTTCTGACCCCATATCCTCTGCATCACCAAGACTGCCTACTTCCACCTCCGTAACATCGTCTTTCTCCGCCGCTGCCGCAGCTCATTTGCTGCTGAAACCCTCATCCATGCCTTTGTTACCTCTAGACTCGATTATTCCAATGCTCGCTTGGCTGGTCTCCCAACTTGCACCCTCTGTAAACCTGAGTTCATCCAAAACTCCAGTACCCATATCCTAACTCGCACCAAGTCCTTGTTTACAAATTCCTCCAAGGCCTTGCCCCTCCCTATCTCTGTAACCTCCTCCAGCCTTACAACTCTTAGAGACCTTCCTGCTCCTCCAATTCTAGCCTCTTGCACTTCCCCAATTTTCATCGCTCCACCATTGGCGCCGTGCCTTCAGTTGCCTTGACTCTAAGCTCTGGAATTCCCTCCCTAAGCCACTTCTCCTTGTCACCTCTCTACTTGTGCTTATTGAAATGTACTAATCTACGATGTATCTTAGTCAGTGTCAGCTGTGGCTCAGTTATAAGCACACTCGCCTCTGAGTAAGAAAGGTTATGAACAAATAAAGCTAGGCTGACACTCTAGTGCAGTGCTGAGGATTTGCTGCACTGTCGGAGGTGCCGTCTTTCAGATGAGGCGTTAAACCGAGGCCCCATCTGCTCTCCCAGGTGGACGTAAAAGATCCCATGGCACTATTTTGAAGAAGAGCAGGGGAGTTATCCCTGGTGTCCTGGCCAACATTCCTCAACCAACATAACAAAAACAGATTATCTGGTCATTATCACATTGCTGTTTGTGGGAGCTTGCTTTACACAAATTGGCTGCCACGTTTCCCACATTACAACAGTGGCTCCACTTCAAAAAGTACTTCATTAGCTGTAAAGCGCTTTGAGACATCCGGTGGTCGTGAAAGGCACTATATAAATGCAAGTCTTTCTTTTTTATCTTAGCTATATCCTGTAGCTTATGGTTCTTTTTCAACTTCTGGATTCAGCTCACAAGATAGGTACACCCAGATTGTCGACTTACTCGTGTATCATTGATAGATAATTGACAGAACAAAGTCGTTTTACAACACAAATTCCTGTCAACTAAGATTTTCTCATCTTAACACCAATGTTAGCAATAAAAACTACCAAGTTAAAATAAATCTAAAAACTTGAACCAACAACAACAATTTGTATTTATACAGTGCCTTTAACGTAGAAAAACATGTCCCAAGGCACCTCACAAGGGAAATAGGAAAAAATAAACATAAAGCCCAAAAACAAGATACTTGGTCAAAGAGGTGTATTTTTAGGAAGGTTTTAAAGGAGGAGAGGGAAGTAGAGAGTCAGATGGGTTTGTGCAGGGAATTCCAGAATGTGGGGCCTAGGCAGCGGAAGTCATGGCCGGCAATGGGGTGGGGGGGGGGTGGGGGGCAGGGTGGGTGAAGCGAGGGCAGGATGCACAAGAGGCTAGCGTCAGAGGAACAGAGAGTTCAGTGGTTGTAGGGCCGGAGGAGGTTACAGAGATAGGGAGGGAGAAGTCATGAAGAGATTTAAACCTAAAGATGAGAATTTTAAATTTGAGGCACCGGAGAACTGGGAGCCAATGCAAGGATAGATGTGATGGGTGAGTGGGACTTGGTGAGAGAGAGGATATGGGCAGCAGAGTTTTGGATGCGCTGAAGTTTGTGGAGGATGGAAGACCAGCCAGGAACGCATTGGAATAGTCTAGTCTAGTCTGGAGGCCTGTCAGTACATCACACATTCTCTGCTGGCCCTGAGAATTTAACCATTTCCATTAATGGCACCCGGGTATAGCATCTGTGTCCAGCTGAGCCCTCCGACATGGACTTTCCACAGCTGTCCCCGCCACCACTGACTGCTCTTGCTCACTTGTGAACTGGGCACCAGGTGAAAACCCAACTAGACCCACTGAAGAGCGAGTATCTGCGCTAGTGCGTGGTAAGCATGAGCCCTGTGATGGTGCACCCTCATAAGGAATCAGCTCCTCGGAAGATTCGTCGTCCAGGAGATCCCCCAACTGCTGCTGTACACATGAAGGCCCTGGTGGAGAGAAAAGATTCGAATCAGTACTAGCAAGGTATGAATGTTGCAACTTATTATGAAGATTATCATATTTCACTCGGTGTTGAAATCAAGTCAACATGACTAAATGTTGTATGACATGTGGGTCGCTGGTATTTAATTCTGTCACCAGGTAACTGCGAGGTCCCAATCTTTCCATCTGCAATGGTTAGGGATGCCAAAACACCACTAATCTCCAGTAGTTCCTCCTCTGCGCAATCTGTGGAGGATCACCTCTGGTCCTCTCCCTCTCCCTAGTGTTTTGTGCTCTCTTCTCCTGCAATGGGGGAAAGAACAGACCTATGCGTGACTAGTAGCACATGTTCCCCCGATGGATGCAATGCATTTGGTGAGGGTAACTATCAGGGAGAGGCATCAAATTGAATAAGGATCAGGGTGGTGGATGTAAAGGATGGGTGCACTTGCAAGGTAAGTGGATGCAAGGAGTGATGTGATGGAGTAGGCTTGACAAGGCAGAGTGAGGGGTCGGGTGATGTGCACAGCAGGATATAGGTGAATGTGCAACTGTACTCACCTTTCCTGATCTGGTTAGGTCATTAAAGCACTTTCTGCACTGAATCCAGGAGCGTGGCACAATATGTCTGCTGCTGACCTCCTTGGCCTCCTCCAGCCATGCCTTCTTCATTGCAGCAGCAGGTTTCTTCCTTCCTTTGCTGGGGAAGAGTAGCTCTCTCTGACTCCTCACTGCACCTAACAGTGCATCAATGGATGCGTCATTAAATCTTGGTGCAAACCATGATCGTGCAGAATCCATTACAGCACTTCTCCTCACTTGGATGCAACTCCCAACTCCTCCAAATTCCATCCTTGGATTGGCCCTTTAAATGCTCCAGTTGAGATTGTGTCATGAGGGTCTGCACCATACCCGTAATATTATTTCAGGGTTTGGCATTTGACACCAAACCCTGAAATAATATTACAATGAGGTGACTCCATTGAAATACCACAAATGGACGCGCTGAAACTTTTTCCGGGTTTCCCACATGATATGCTCCAAATGCACCTCGGAGGCATTAATCGGGGCCAGTGTGTACCTGCACACTGGAGTGGAATTTCAAACCCTAAGTGATTTAGCATTCAGTTACCACTCAAAACATTAGTACTAGCTGTCCTGAGGAAAAGGGCACCAAGGACATCCAACACCCACTGTGATAATCTGTACAGCTTGATTATTTGAAATGCACTGTTACACTAGTGAGCTGAATTGCTCCATTTTCCCCCTTGTTGGTTCTGATTATGGTGAGCGTAATAGATGCTTTTGCTCACAGTAAATACACAGTATTAAACTGGAAGTCAGATTTTGTTAGCATTTGTGTTTATTGTCATTAACTTGTAGCTATAATTTTTGTAAAAAAAGAGAAAATTATAGCAACTTTTATTTTGTCTTTCGTGACCTGTTTTTGACTAATGCTGTTGATAATATGGAACAACTGAAGAATGCCTCCTCACCAGTGGTTTTTCAGGATGAAAATAATTTGAATATAAATTTTCTTGTGGCTACATTTCATGTTTTGGTCTGAACAGTGCATAAAGCAGAAAATGTTTGTGCAGATTTTACAGCCATGCATCAAAGGATATATAAGTTAAATAGAATGTGTCTATTGATTTATACTTGATGTGTATTAAAAATATATTCTTTCACAATCTTTCACAGAATTAGTTTAAGAAAGTGAACTATCATTGAAAAATTCAGTTAAAAAGGAACTGGCCATGTGACAAATCTCTTTATACAGCAAAAAGTTTACATTTTAGGTGCTGACTGTTTATTTAAGTTTTAGGAATGGAGAGAACATTTCCCTGATTTGGTCTGTAATGGTGGGGTGTGATGCTTATTAATTAAAGCTGATGCATTCGTTACAGGTCATTTTATTCTGGGTGGAGTAAAAACATGTGATTCTGGCATTACCATTTGATGTACCGTAAACAATAGGATAATGGAATAAATGCTGTTTTATCTAACACTCTGTCTACAGAATTATTTGGTGAAAAAAAAATTGCATTTAAGCCAAGCAGATGTTATCAGCCATGTGATATTCCATGTGGTATTCCAATTGTTTCTAACAGCAGTCCTACCCAAGCACAGTTACCTAAGGCTGAATGGGAGTTGGTAGAGAAAGGCATACAGCTTGGTTTTGAATACTTTTGGCCAGATGACTTAGCAGAAGGCCTATACAACAAAAACAACAACAACTTGTATTTATATAGCACCTTTAACGTAGTAAAACATCCCAAGGCGCTTCACAGGAGTGTTATTAACCATAATTTGACACCGAGCCACATAAGGGGATATTAGGACAGATGACTAAAAGCTTGGTCAAAGAGGTAGATTTTTAGGAGCATCTTAAAGGAGGAGGAGAGGTAGAGAGGCGGAGAGGTTTAGGGAGGGAATTCCAGAGTTTAGGGCCTAGACAGCTGAAAGCATGGCTGCCAATGGTGGAGCGATTAAAATAGGGGATGCGCAAGAGGCGAGAATTGGAGGCACCAACATTTTTATTACTGTGTAGCTGTCCAGGAAATTATTTTTTAAATTGTAATTAACAAGCCATACTGCTTTCTTTTCAAATAGAGAATAGTATCAGGCACAAGATAAAAAGCACTTCAATTTGTTATAATCATGGGAAATCAGAAATGGTGCAAATCGTTTACCATATGTTACTGTTAATACAGGTGCACTATCCCTTATCCGAAACCCTTGGGACCAGATGTTTTTCGGAATTTGGAATTTTTCGGATTTCAGAATGGTATTCATAATCAGTATGTAACACCCTAGCAGGAGTCTGGGCAGCACCCCGTAAGCAAACACATTAATATTTCTGCAGCGAACCTTATGAATATTCACACCGAGTGGGATAAATAAAGACTATAAATAGTATTACAGTTTATTTGTACAGTAATAATTTAGTAAATTAAATAGTGGGATAAATATAGACCATAAATACTCTAGTTACGCTCCACGAAAAAACTTTCGGTTTTCGGAAGTGCGATAAGGGATAGTCTACCTGTATATATAAATATATAGGTCCACTAGTGCCAATCTCTGTGAATAACAATGAAGACTTTTACAACTGAACAGCAAGAAAATTCAGGCAGCGTTATTGCATGCTTGATTACTTATTAATCATTTTACACTTTTGTCCAAGCTGTACATTACCAAGTATATTCTTTCATGTCATTAATAAATGCTTTGCTTTCATCTTCATAGTATAGTTATGATCTACAGCCTGTGTTTGGAAAAACACACTGGGATGGGTAGAAAGGTCTTTTATAATACTTGTCTAGGTATAAGAACACAGATAACAATAAGCCTGCATTTCAGGACCTACATCGAAGAAAAAGCAACAGTCCAACAGCAACATATAAGATTCTGAAGGGGCTTGACAGGGTAGATGTAGAGAGGATGTTTCCCCTCGTGGGGGAATCTAGAACTAGGGGGCATAGTTTCAGAATAAGGGGGCACCCTTTTAAATCGGAAATGAGGAGGAATTTCTTCTGTCAGAATCTTTGGAATTCTCTTCCCCAGAGAGTTGTGGAGGCTGGGTCATTGAATATATTTAAGTTGGAGAGAGACAGGTTTTTGAACGATAAGGGAGTCGAGGGTTATGGGGAGCGGGCAGGGAAGTGGAGTTGAGGCCAAGATCAGATCAGCCATGATCTTATTGAATGGCAGAGCAGGCTCGAGGGGCCAAATGACCTACACCTGCTCCTATGTCTTATGTTCTTATGTTCCAATATATTCAGCAGTAGTAACAGCATAATATTTAAAGTACCTTTCTTTCAATCTTTTTGATTCAATAAATTCAACATTTCAAGAACGTTCCATTGCTAAAGTATAGAATTTGATCATTTCAAGTGCATATCATTACCATGGGAAATAAGTATTACTCAATCAGCATAACAATGTGTATTCATCCATGGCAATAACTGAAGTACTACGATAAAGCATAATGAATATATGAGAGCTCTTACCTACAACTCAATGACCAAAGCTTTAGTAATTATTATATATTTAAGACTGAAACATACAGTGAGATAAAGACTACTTTTACACTACTGTGATAAATTAGATATTTAGTAATCATTCTATGCAACTCAATATGCCCACTTAATTAGGTGCTCGGGTACACAAGTCCAGTATGGAACTGTTCAAAGCTGACAGTTATGTCTGTTGACCTTTTCAGGCTTGGATAATTCTAAAATAATAATTCTTTGACATTGTTTAGTCGCCACAACAATTAATTTTTTGAAGAAAACAAAGACAATGGTCCTTTGGGTCTATACAAAATGGACCCAATGTCAGAGGATAAGACAAATGCATACAACAAGTAATCATCCAGTTTTTATACAGCTAATGATTGGAATGCCCTTTTACATCTTGGGAAAGTTTAAAAAAAAATAACTTGGTCCTTTTCTTTTACGTTAAAGGTCAAATTTACACATAAGACCACGGAGGTTGGTTGAATATGAAACAGGAAAACTACCAAACATCAACTAGCATTTAATTATAGATTTTCTAATAGGTTTAGGTAAACCAACAATTTTTTTTACTTGTAATTCTCATTACTAAAGCATGTGAAGCAACATAATGGGGGGGATTTTTACTCCATGACGCACTGGGAATGGGGGGAGGGGATGGTAGTGCGCGGAAAACCCAGAAGTCTTGGTCCCCCCCCCGCATGCTGTGGAAATTTAACTCCACCGCGTGCATCTTTTGTCACTGACAGGTTCTCTGCTGAGAAATCAGCCTGATTGACAGGCTTGGCTTCCAGTCGGGCGGGGAGCACTCCGGAAGAGGCCGCAGGAGCAGGTAGGTCCGATTCCCGACCCCGGGGAGGGGAGTTCCGATCCTGGGAGTGTAGGATTCGCAAAATTGGACTTTATATTAATAAGGGTCAAATGGCAGAAGAGGCCGTGATTTTAAAGACTGTTTTAAAAGAAGCCCAGAAATAGGGGCATACAAAATGGCCGCCATACCATGTGACCAGCTTATTGGGACACTTTAAAATTGTTACTGTGCAACCTCAGACAGCTTTGTGGATTCAACCTACAGCAAGTTCTGGAAGCCGTTTCTGAGAGAACGAAACCAGACCCACACGTATGCATATGGATTAGATGCAGATCTAGTCAAGATCGGCCTGGAGACAGAGGCCATCAAAATGTTGACCCAGACAAAAGGGGACAATTTCATATTCATGAGAACAGCACCCAGGACTAGATAACGAGATCAGCAGGACATTAAAAACAATGAAGGTAATTCCAGACCAGAGATGGGCCTTTTACCAGCCACTGAAGACATTTTAAAATATAATGACTACCCCACTGTGCTCCCAGCCCGCCAAAAGTAAAACAAAGACTAACCTGATTTTGGGCGGGAGACGGAAGTTTCTGGAAGAAAGTATATCTGGAAGACTTTTTCAAGAGCTGGAAAGGCTGAGAGTTTGGAGCTTGTGGACACACAGCTTGAATCCGGACACCCAGAAGAAGAAGCAGGCACTCGCAGGAGGAAGAAGAAAGCCAACATTGAGAAGGCCGTCTCGAAGCCGGCGTTCCGCCCCGGGGAAACACATCGGGAGATCATCGACCATCCCCGGGCCGTTGCCGGAACGAGAGGCCATCGACCCAACTTGGGAGAAGAAACAAAAAAATAAAGGTCCCAAGAGAAGAAACCTTCCAGCCACCCCGGCTCAGGAGAAGAGAGAAAAGGAACCTGATGAAGCGATGGGAGCCAGCCCAAGGCTCCTCTAACCAGGGTCGAGCCGACGATCCTCGACCCCGCCGACATCCAGGCCCGCCGGTGTCCAGCCGCCCCCGACCCCCACCTCAGGAGAGAGGTGTGGTGCAGCTCGCAGGGGCTCCACGATCCACGTGGAGACGAAACACCTGAAAGGACCAAACACAGACTCGATTTCAAAACCGTGCACTTCCTAGTGGGATTGGTGAGCATGTTTCTGGCCCTTCACAATCAGATCTAGATAGGTTTAATAAAGGGGTGGATTTAAGGGTACAATTAACATGAGTTGTTGTCCCTCGATGTTCCGTGTGTTTCCTTATTTCATGATGATCTTTGTAGAGTATACGATGCCTGTATTTGCTTTAGTTAGTACTGTGTCATTATGATTTGTTTGTGTGTTTTTCCCTCCCATGTACTCCCTTATCTGCTTGCATTTGATTTGATAATTTTCCTTATGCAATAAAATTTCATTTTGTTTCATCAAACTTGGTCTACAAGAGTTTTCTCTACATTGTAGTTCCTGCACCTAAGACCAGAGTATAGAATCTAAGGGGCGAGTGGGTCGAACCACTCATGGTTTTACTGTGCAAGAGAGAGAGGCCTCTAGAGAGAGAAACCTCAGGGAAATCTCTCAAGGAAAACCCCTTAGAGAAAATGGCGAACGCAGCAGGACTCTGGCAGCAGGGTTGCAATGTAGTAGATCCAAGTTTGAATGGTCGAAATGCAATGGATGAGAGGATAGCGGATTATGTCTTTGGCAAGGTAAATCTCACTAAACAGTGGATTTCCGATCTCTTGCTGGATGGGCGTCCGGTGGACGCAGCCATCAGGTGGACAGAGAGCAAAGAGCATAAGAAGTCAGTGGAGAAGGCAGTGTGGCTGATGTGTTACAAGAAGCAGGTCCAGATCTTGGACCGAGTCGTTGCAGCACAGGCACCCAAGATCACAACCCAGGCAGCAGAGATAGAGGAAAAGGCCATGGGTGGGGAAAAACTCATCACAGCGCTTCACGCGCTGAATCAGGAAATCCAAGTGGTAGCTAGTCAACATCAGGCTAGGATAGAGTACCTGGAGTGCCAGGTTACTGAGGCAAAGATGAATGAAATGAGGATACAGGAGAAAAGCACCCGCCTCGCACAACAGCTAAGAGCGCAGGAGGAGAGAGTAGTGGAGGTTAAGGCAGATTACAAGCTAGCCCTCGAGCACGGGTTTGAGAGGACAGACCACAGACCCTGCCAAAAGACCATAGAGGACCTAAGAACGGCCCTGGTTAAGGCAAGAGGCATGGTGTGTCTCGTCAGCCCGAAAGCTAGTCACATGGACTTTTTAAAGGAATCAAAACAGCCGATTCCAGCTGAGGTAATTGTGGTACCAGCCACCGAGCCCTCAGCACCGCCGAGCTATAGTGAGACTTGGTCGGAAAAGGAGGGGTAGCGAAAGAGGAGGTAGCCGAGGTGGAGTGTGAGGAAGAACCACTGGTAGCAAAGCCGGGACCGGCACCGATGTGTCCCGCTCCGCACCAGAGGTTCGGTCCCAACGCTGCCGATGGCAGTGTCAGACCCCACCAGAACCAGCTCGTGGTGCCCTACGCTGGCCCGCAATTAAGGTCCATGGTGAGCCGCCTCACACGACTCACAGTGAAGGGAGATCCCTCGATTCATTTCAGGGAGATAGAGGAAACAGCAGCCATCAATGACTGTGATGATCAGGAACAGGTCAAACTGTTGCTTTTCTCCCTGGATTCCACAATCCTTCAGTGCCTCTCAGAGGATGGTAAAAAGGGACGGAAAGGGTATGCGGATCTCAGGGAGGAAGTTTTAGAAGTAATGGGAGTGGACGACGGTAGTCCGTTCGACCTTGTAGAAGGGACCGTACAGCTATCTGGAGAACCCCCACGGGTTTTCGCAGAAAGGCTGTGGCCAGTATATCGACGCAGCTGTCCGGGTATGCCTGAACTGGCTTTAATGAGCAATGAACAGCGGGTTCATTGGCTCCGTTGCTTGGTTACCAACAGCTTGCCAGAGATACGGGCCCTAGCCAGATCTTGGTTTGATCCCCAAGGTCCCGGCGTCACGGAGGAGACGGTACTCCGTCAGCTAAATGTAGCGTACAAGAATTGTAGAGGTCAGGAAACACCTCCCCAGAAGGGAAAGGTGCATGAGGCAAAACCCGCAGCCCCAAGCCAGAAGGAGTGGCGTCAGGAGGGGTATCGCCCTGTCCAAGCCAAGCTCAATTGCTACGGGTGTGGGAAGGATGGACATTGGCGCAAGGACTGTAGAAATCCGAGGAAGGATAGTAAAGGGAGATTTCCCGCAGCCCAAGCCCAAGCCCAGACCGCCGCCCCAGCACCAGCCAAAACCCAAGCCATAGCTCCTTCCCCAGCACAAGGAGCTGGTGCGGTTATGAATCCTGCTGCGATTGAGTCAATCATAGAGACAATGCGGTCTCTGATGACCTCGCAGGGGAAAATAGCTGTCACCACTGGCCTTGTCGCTCCCGAAACTCCGATCGCTGTACCCAAGTGACTAGAGTCGGCACAGCCCGTCTACCTGTGTGCACTGCGATATGATGTATGGAGACAACCCCTCGTGGAGATGGAGGTGGAGGAGGTGAAGGGAACCTATCTGTTGGACACGGGAGCATCGTGCACCGTAATCCACGCCGATAACCCCACCGCCTCGCCTCTGTCCACCGGGGTCCCATATCTTCTGTCGGGCTTCATGGGCGAAGAACAGGCTGGCGCACATTCCCTTCCCCTCTCCATTCGTTTAGGACCACTCCGCACCACATGGAAGTGTACCTTAATGAAGTGGGAGGTGGGAGGTGGAACGGGAGTCCTGGGGTCTGATTTCTTGGTAGCCCACGGGATCCACGTGGACCTGAGAAATCATTGTCTCTGGGGAGAGGGTACGAGTGTGGAGGAGATAGAGAGTGTTAAGGAAACCCCTACGAAGGCGCGGGTTGGCCGGCGAGAAGTAAAATTCTTGGGTCTAACCCTATGCGCTGGCGAGAGAACCGTAGACCAGGAGGATGAGCCGGAATCAGTGGAAAATCCACCGGTCTACGCCACTCGCACAGTGGAGGTGTCCCGACGCAACAAGTGGTTTAGCATGAAGCGGTGCAAACTGTTTAAACCGGGTGCAAGAGCATCAGCAACTGAAGCCAGGTCTGAGGGTAAAGACCCTCAGCCTGAGGCGCGCGATGAGTCACAGACCACACAAGCTGGCGTTGTAGCCTGCTTGGAAGGAGAAGAGGTCCCGCCGACCTCGGGGGAGCTTTCTCCGATGGCCTGGGACTCGGACTCGGAGGGACCCGAACAACAAGGTCCTGCCCTCGACACGATTCTGGAAGAGGTGGAGTCGGAGGACGGAGATCCCGCCCTCGACTCGAGCGTGGGGGAGGTAGAAATTGGGGGCAGAGATTCTCCACCTGTAGGGACAGGTGAGGAGGAGCCGTCTGCCACAGGCCCAATTCCTGAAGGGGCGGAGCCTGAGGGGAGGGAGCCGAAGCCTACTGTCGTGGAAGAGCCACGGGCTGTGAGAGCTGAAGTCCCACCCGAAGGTCCACTCGCCAAGGGAGCCTGCCCAAATCCCAAAGGGGCGGAGCCTGAGGGAAGGGAGCCGAAGCCCACAGTCATGGAAGAGCCACGGGCTGTGAGAGCTAAGGTCCCACCCGAAGGTCCACTCGCTAAGGGAGCCACGCCCAAAGTACCTTTTCGCAGGTTGACTCGAACGCCTCAGCCCGTAAGACCTTGGCCTGATTCCCCCACTCCCAGTAGATGCCGACTTCAGAAATCCATGAAAAAACACAGTCCCCGATTAGCAGCAAAAGGCTGCGGGGAACCAGAGCCACAGGTCACTGCAGCCCCGCCACAGGGAGCGGCAAGCTGCAGTCCGATCAGGGATTAGGCAAGCCGCCCGGGGACGAGCGGCGCTGTACATAAGTTTAGGTTTAAGTTTAAGGTGTGTAAATATTAAGGGGATTAGAGTTTAAGTAGTTTTAAATCTGCCCAGTATGTGTGTGTTTTGGATCGAGGTCGAAAGACCCGATCATGCCATCACCTAGGCCAGAATCTCTCGGGAGCCTGGCTATGTTGTTTGATTTATTGCAGGAACCAGAAGAGAGATGAGAGGGATCCTCGTCGCGTTCGTGATAATCGGATGGAGCTGGGCCTATCGGGGCCGCACTAAGGACTCCACCATCTACGGGTGCTCTGGAAATAGAGGCCCCATCGCGACTGACGGAACCAGCTCACGGGACGCTGAAGAGACTGCTGCCTACTTCCATGAAGGGAGATGGCCAGGCTGGCTGGGGTCGAACTCTACTGAATGCTCCAGCCAGACGGGGTTTGCATACAGAGAAACATCTCTGATGTGCCCCAGGGTGCGGATCATTGTGCCCAGGATCAGCGTCACCGTGGGCAAGAAGATTTGCTTGAACTGTTTGGGACATTTACCTTTGGACCGCTGGTGGTGGCTGCGCAAGTTGAGCAGCACCATGAAGAACTCGACTGTGGAATGGGAGAGATTGGGTAATAACACCCATCGGACAATAACGGGAACTCACGGGGGGTTGAGTGTCTGTTGGGACAAATGGTGGGAACCAGATGAGGGGATCTACATCTGTATGTGGGGTTCAGAACGCGCTTGCCCCACAGGCGTCTCCATCTTTTTCCAAAGACAGTGGTAGGATGCTGGACAAGGAATGAGGTGGGACGTCAGCACATGGGCGTGCGGAGTCCCATACTCTCAGATCCCAGTAAACGCCACTGAGCTCATCACCCGGCCCTGCAAGCCCCTGCCCACAGTTCCGGTAGCTAAAGCCCTCAAGGAAGGGTGCCCCACCACGACAAAGGGACCCGGGAACGGATTGGTATTGGTACCCACAGGTCAGGTACTGTACCAAGGGGTCCATTACGCGGTGGCTTCGATGATTTTAAACCTCACCGAGGTACGATTGCCCGCGTGGTGCCCCAAGGAAACAGAGCAATTGTACCAGGTCCTGTTAACAAACATGTTTAAACAGTTTTACGAATTCGACTTTGCCGATGTCGACAGAGCTGAAATGTACACCACACCACATGAGGTCTTGGACAGAGTAGGGAGACAAAGAAGGGGTGCAGTAAATGATATTTTCACAGCTTTTAATACAGGAACTTCCGTCATCAACACACTGGATGACGTGGAGCTGCAAACCCAGATCAATGGTTTGAAAACACAGTTAAGAAAAATACTGACTGATGAGAATAAGGTAGTGGGTTCTGAGTTAAGTGAGGACCAGGCCATGACACTACACTTAAAAGAGATTATAGCTGAGCTGGAGAAACACGCCAGAACGGTAAATGCTCTCATCGGGGAGGATCGGAATGCGTCCGATCAGGCTGCGCAGAACGAAGCTTGTGTGCTATACGGGGCGTGGTTACTGGGCGAGGGCCGCAGTAATCTGGAGGATTTAAAGCAAGGTTTAGTCCCCTCCTGGATCAGCAACAAGCACCTCACAGCCCTCCACCCTTTTGAGAATACATTGAGTCCGTGCCAGCTCAGACTAGCTTCAGAGTGTAGTGTATGTGCCTTTAAGAGCCCCAGGTGTGCTGTAATGCCGGTAATGGCCACTCGGGCTATATAAGCCTGTATATTGTGTATTGTTGCGGCTGCCGCGGAACACGAATGGAGGCCGAACCGATCTGAGGAACACATGGCTTTTATTACATTCTCTTGAGAGATGGCTGCCCCAGCTCCTCTCTCTGCTAAACCCGAAAAAAGACTGAGGGCGACACCCGCGCTTTTGAGTACACACTGAGGGCGACGCCCGCTCCTTTGTCATGCCTTAAAGGCAGCGTGCTTCTTAAAGGCAAGGTGCCCGATTTATTGTCCACGGACGGAAAAGTGGATTGCGCCTGTTTAGGTGGCGATCCGCCACACAGCTCCCCCCAGAATCCGCTTAGGAGGTGTGGACGAGACGGTGCGGCGGTCTGATGGGCCGGCCGGAGCGGCTCTTGTAGGACGCCGGTGGACGTGGAACGGCCGGGCGTGGAGCAGCCGGGTGTACTGGCTTGAGGGCAGGTCGGCCGCGTGGCGGTGGACGAGCTACTGGGACCTGCTCACCGGGCTCCAAGTGTGCTGGCTTGAGTCGGTCAACCGACAATTTTTCAGTCCTGTCGCCCACTTGTAGGTCGAAAAATTTGTCCCCAGCCTGTAGCACTTTGTAGGGCCCGTCGTACGGGGGTTGAAGGGGTCCGCGGTGGGCATCGTGCCGGACGAAAACGAACCGTGCCTGGTGCAGGCTTAGCGGGACGTGTGAGGTGGATTCGCCGTGCCGGGCAATGGGCACCGGGGCGAACTGTAGCGCTGGTGAGGCGAAGTCGTGGCGTTGCTGGTCGGCTGACCAGGGTGTCGTGGCAGTGGGCAGGAACTCGCCGGGTACGCGCAGCGGCTGGCCGTACACGAGCTCTGCTGCCAATGCGTGGAGGTCTTCTTTAACCGTGGAGCGCAGGCCGAGGAGGACCCACGGGAGTCGGTCGGTCCAGGCGCCGTCCTGGAGGCTGGCTCGAAGAGATGCCTTCAAGGATCTGTGGAACCGCTCACACAGTCCGTTGGCTTGGGGGTGTTACGCTGTGGTGCGGTGAATGGTCACCCCGAGATTGCGTGCGATGGCGGTCCAGAGTTCAGAGGTAAATTGCGGACCTCTGTCCGACGTCATGTCGGAGGGGACGCCGAACCGTGCGACCCAGGTGCTGACGAAGGCTCTGGCGATGTCGGCGGTGGTGGTAGAGGTCAGTGGAATTGCCTCGGGCCAGCGCGTGGTGCGGTCGACAATCGTCAGCAAGTGCGTGTGGCCTTGCGACGGCGGCAGGGGCCCGACGATGTCCACGTGGATGTGGTCGAATCTACATGAAGGGACGGTGAACTCCTCGAGGGGTGCTTTCGTGTGTTGCTGCACCTTGGCCCGTTGGCAGGCTAGGCAGGAGTTGGCCCAAGTACGCACATCCTTGCGAAGGCCGCGCCAGACAAAGCGGTTGGCTACCAATTTGATGGATGCGCGGGCGCCGGGGTGGGAGAGGTTGTGGAGAATCTCGAATACCCGGCGGCGCCAGGACGCTGGGACGACGGGCCGAGGTTGAGATAGGGATATGTCGCACTTGACCGTGACTGCGGTCGGGCCGCAGGCGATGTCGGCCAGGCGTAGCCCTGGTAGGTTGGTAGGTGCGGAGAGCAGATCAGGGTCCGTGAGCTGGTCTGCTGCGAGTTGAGCGTAGTCGACTGCCAGGTGTGCGGCGTGGATGGCGGGGCGGGAGAGGCAGTCGGCTGCCACGCTGTCTCGGCCGGAGATGTGTTGGATGTCCGTGGTGAACTCGGACACTGCCGCGAGCTGGCGCTGCTGCCTGGCGGACCATGGGTCGGTTGTCTTTGCCATTGCGAATGTCAGGGGTTTGTGGTCGACAAACGCAGTGAAGGGGTGGCCCTCCAGCAAAAACCGAAAATGGCGGACCGCCAGGTACAGCGCGAGGAGCTCGCGGTCGAAGGTGCTGTACTTGACCTCCGGGGGGCGTAGTTGGTGGCTGAAGAAGGCAAGTGGTTGCCAGGCGCCGTCGACCCACTGCTCGTACACAGCGCCGACCGCGTGGTCGGAGGCGTCCGTGGTGAGCGCTACTCTGGCATTGGGCCGTGGGTGCGCGAGCAGGGTGGCGTCGGCGAGCGCGGTCTTGGTGGAGTTGAAGGCGGCTGATACGTCTGCCATCCATTCGACCGCCATCTTGCCGCTCCTGCCCCGGAGGGCTTCATACAGGGGCCTCATGAGGGACGCCGCTTTGGGGATGAAGCGGTTGTAGAAATTCACCATCCCGAGGAACTCCTGGAGTCCTTTGATGGTGGTGGGGCGGGGAAATTGCTGGACGGCCTGCACCTTGGTGGGCAGGGGAATGGCCCCAGCATGGGTGATGTGGTGGCCGAGGAAGTCGATCTTGTCCAGGCCGAACTGGCACTTGGCTGGCGCCAACCCCCGCCTGGTTTGGGGGCGATGTGGAGTGGGGAGGCCCAGGGACTGTTGGAGCGGCGGATGATGCCGAGCTGTTCCATCATGGCAAACTCGATCCGCGCGATCTCCAGTTTGGCTGGGTCCAGCCTGCGGGCGTGGGCGTACACTGGGGGGCCTGTGGTGGGGATGAAGTGTTCCACCCCGTGTTTCGCGACCTCCGCGGAGAAGGTCGGGTTGGTGAGGGCCGGGAATTCGGCCAGGTGTGCCGAGTAGTCATCCGTGGCCCGGGCGTGGCACTGTGACGCCATGTCGGCGGGTTGACGGGGGGCCATGGCGCCCAGGATGGGGGACATGGTGTTCATGTCCACGAGGCGGTGTCGAGGGATGTCTACCAGTAGGCCGTGGGCGCACAGGAAGTCTGCGCCGATGAGAGGGGAGAGTACCTTGGCAGTGATGAACTCCCATCGGTAGCGGCGACCAGCGAGGTCGAGGGTGACTGTGCGGGTGCCGTACGTCCGGATGTCCGAGCCGTTAGCGGCAGCCAGCGCCTGTCCTCGTTCGCCCTTTTGGATGTCGAGGGCGGAGGCCGGGATGATGCTGTGCTGAGCTCCAGTGTCGCACAGGAACCGGCGGCCGGTTTTGTCATCCATGACGTACAGCAGGGAGCCCGCGTGGCCCACGGCCATCGCGGGGGCTGGTACGGGGGCGGACTTGAAGGAGCAGGGAGGTGTGCACCGTTGTGCCCTGGTGCCGAACCGTGCGTGGTAGTAACAGTAGCCCAGGTTTGTGGGGCGCGAAGGCCCCGTGGGCCCCGTGGCTGGGCATTGTGGCCGCGTGGTGGCCGGTGAGGGGCGCGCCCAGGCTGTGGCTGCCAGGTCTGGAGCGACGTCGCGGCTGGAGTGAGCGGACAGCAGCTTGTCGGCCTCATCGGCCAGGGCTTCTAGGTCCGTGAGGCCGGACGCCATGATTGCTGGGCGGATGCTGGGAGGTAGCTGGCGGATGAACAGCGTGCGGAAGAGGGACCCGGGTGGGCTCTCGTCGGTGAGTGAGAGCATGTGGGAGAGGAGGTCTGACGGTGAGGCGTCACCGAGGCCTGGAAGGTCGAGGAGGCGGCAGTTTCGCTGGTATGTCGAGGTCGTAAATTTTTTAAGGAGCGCGGCCTTAAGATGTGCATACTTGCCCTCCTCTGGTGAGTTCTGCAGCGCTATCCAGACCTTCGTGACTGTGGAGCTACCGAGTGATGCGACGAGGTAGTCATACTTCGTCCCATCTGTGGTGATGTGTCGCAGCCGGAATCGGGACTCAGCTTGGAGGAACCAGGCTTCGGGCTGGTTTTCCCAAAACTCCGGCAGTTTCACGGAAACTGCGTTCGTGTCCGCCATTGCAGTGCTCGGAATACGTTCTGAGCGTCGGGGTCACCAATGTTGCGGCTGCCGCGGAACACGAATGGAGGCCGAACCGATCTGAGGAACACATGGCTTTTATTACATTCTCTTGAGAGATGGCTGCCCCAGCTCCTCTCTCTGCTAAACCCGAAAAAAGACTGAGGGCGACACCCGCGCTTTTGAGTACACACTGAGGGCGATGCCCGCTCCATTGTCATGCCTTAAAGGCAGCGTGCTTCTTAAAGGCAAGGTGCCCGATTTATTGTCCACAGACGGAAAAGTGGATTGCGCCCGTTTAGGTGGCGATCCGCCACAGTATATCCGTTAGAACCCCCCCCAGACTTTGCTTAGTAAACACCTATGAACTAACTCCTGTCTTCAGTGTCTTTATCAACACATGGACACTACAGTGGCGACGAAGTGGAAACGGACTTACCTGCAATTCAAGGACATCGATTCCTCGGGCGTCCAGAAGACTCAAGAAGTGAGAGAAGCTGTGGTTTCACCAGCTAGCCAAGCTGGTGGCAGGTACTGCGCTAATCCTTCCTTGGCGTCAGGCTGGGACTCCAGCGGCTGGCTCTACAGCTGAGACAGGCAGCGAAATCGGAGGCAAGCAATAACGGACTGGGAGGGAGCACTCGGGAGATGGCCGGCGCGGCAAGCAGGTCAGCGTTCAGACCTGCAGAGAAAGTCCAGCGGGAACGAGTCTCCAACTGTAAACAAATAAAAAAAAATTAAAAACAAAGAACGGAAACCGCGGGAAACAGCGTTGTTATCGGCAGCAGCGGCGGGAAAGCGCGGGAAGCGCCATATCTTTGCTGCTGAAAAGAAAGAAAAGCACGGGAAGCACCATATCTTTTCTGAAATGCCTAAGTCTGGCAATATTGATGCTTTTGATAGCGAAATAGAGGATTGGACCACATACGTGGAAAGAGTAGAGGTATATTGCATTGCAAATGGAATAGAAGATGAAAAAAAAGCTTCAGTACTGCTGAACCTAATGGGCGCAAAGGCATACGGGCAGTTACAAAATTTAATCACTCCAGCCAAACCAAAGGACAAGAATTTTAAAGAAATTGTTGATACCCTGCAGGAGCACTTAAACCCAACACCGCTGCTGATAGCTGAACGATTCAAATTCTTCAAGAGAAATCAACACAAGAATGAAAGTAACGCTGATTACCTAACCGAATTAAGAAAGCTATCAAAGTACTGCCAATTTGGGGCAGGACTAGCAGATTATCTTCGAGACAAATTCGTTTGCGGTCTCTTAAGTGAAGGAACACAAAAAAGGCTGCTTTCTGAAAAAGATTTAACATTGGACAAAGCTTTCAGTATGGCTGTATCATACGAAGCAGCCGCAAGAGGAGCTGCAGAGATACAACAAAAGACACAGGACTTCAGCACCCATGAAATGACACAGGGTTTCGAAAGATGTTATTGCTGCGGCAGATCCACCCATAACCAGAAGGACTGCTGGTTCAAGGACAAAGCATGCAGGCAATGCGGAAAGATTGGACACATTGCACGGGTATGCCGATCTGGACAAAATAAATCCACAGACAGAAAAAAAAAAATCAATAAAGGAAAGTACAGGAAGGTACAAATGATGACGGACAGTAGCTCCGAAGACCAGAAGAGCGATAGCGACTCCGAAAACAAGAGACTAAGCTGTCTCAAATTACATAATGTACTTGCCAAAGATGATTACCAAACCATTTGGGTTACCCTCACGATAGCAGGGTCCCCTGTTAAAATGGAGCTAGATACAGGATCAGCTCTAACCGTAATAAATCGACGGGATTACGAGAGGCTATTTTCGCATATACCTCTAAGAGACACATCCATTATCTTAAAAACATACACGGGGCAGAAAGTATACCCCAAAGGAAAAATAAGGGTGCCTGTTGTATACAACGGCAAAGAAATACAAAAGTTGTATTTATACATTCTACAAGATGGTGGTCCACCGTTGTTGGGACGTGAATGGATCAGAAAGATACGTTTAGACTGGCACTCCATTCAGGCACTGACGGTGACCAGTAAGAAAATAAACAATGATGACATCATACCTGACCGATTAAAAGACATCTTGGCCAACGCCAAAGAAGTGTTTCAAGAGAAACTAGGAACCTTGAAAGGCATCACCGCCTCAATAAAAGTGGAAGATGCAGCAATTCCCAAATTTTTTAAGGCAAGACCGGTGCCATACGCAATTCATCCAGCAGTCGAGGCAGAGCTGGAGAATTTGGAAAAGGCAGGCGTATTATCCAAAATAGATTGGAGCGAGTGGGCAACACCCATCGTTCCAGTCATGAAAAAAAGCATTGAATGATGATAAATCTGAAGAACAGAGAAAAATTCGCACCTGTGGAGACTTCAAGGTGACTGTAAACCCGGTCCTTCACACAGTACAGTATCCTCTTCCGAGGATAGAAGATATTTTCGCCTCACTATCCGGAGGGAAACGTTTCACCAAAATTGACTTGGCACAGGCATATCTACAGATGGAGGTTGAGGAGGCCTCTAAAAAGTATCTCACGATAAACACACACAAAGGCCTGTACCAGTACAATCGACTGGTTTTTGGAGTAGCATCAGCTCCAGCTATCTGGCAAAGAGCTATGGAGCAAGTCTTGCAAGGGATTCCGGGGACTCAATGCTACCTAGACGACATCCTTGTAACAGGAGAAAACGACAACGAGCACCTTGCCAATTTGGAGCAGGTGCTCACTAGGCTGAAAGAACGGGGCCTACGAGCAAATCGCCCCAAGTGCGAATTTTTCCAAAATCAGATATCATATTGTGGCCACATAATTAATAAGGAAGGGTTGCATAAGTCACCTGAAAAAATTGAAGCGGTCATAAAAGCCCCAGCACCTGAAAATGTTTCACAATTAAGGTCGTTCCTGGGATTATAAATTACTATCATAAATTTTTACCGAATTTATCAACTCTTCTACACCCTCTTAATGAACTTCTACAAACAGGAGTGATTTGGAAATGGAACGAAGACTGTAAACGTGCCTTCCATAAATGCAAAGACTTAATCACATCCGAAGAAGTTTTGGCTCATTACAACCCATCACTGCCAACTGGCGTGCGATGCATCCCCTTACGGCATAGGAGCAGTATTATCCCATAAATTCCCTGATGGCTCAGAACGGCCGATAGCTTTTGCATCATGCTCATTAAACTCAGCTGAGCGTAACTATGCCCAAATCGACAGGGAAGCACTCAGCCTGGTATGGGGAGTGAAGAAATTCAACCATTACCTACACGGACAAAAATTTACCTTGTTGACTGACCATCAACCCCTCGTCTCCATATTCAACCCTAAAAAGGGTGTTCCCATTATGACAGCGCAAAGGCTACAGAGGTGGTCCCTTTTTCTAGGGGCACACCAATACAACATAGAATACAAAGGATCAAAACAGCATGGGAATGCTGACGGTTTATCGCGCCTACCGTTGCCAACGGTAGAAGAGGCACCTACAGTAGACCCAGTAGAGATGTTCCACTCTACCATAGTGGAATGTCTACCAGTAACAAATTCTGCCATTGAAAGGGAGACGAGAAATGACCCGACTCTCTCACGGGTCTACGATTTAACAGTGAAGGGATGGCCAGCACATGGCGAACCACTGTTGCCAGCATTCTCGCAAAGAAGAGAACAGCTGTCAGTGTGCCGAGGAACCTTGATGTGTGGATCCAGAGTGGTGATTCCACCCAAACTCCAGGATAAAGTGCTAAAGGAGCTTCACGAGGGGCATCTGGGTGGAGTGAAAATGAAGAACCTAGCTAGGGCGTTTGTATGGTGGCCAGGTATCGATGGAGACATCGAAGAAATGACCAAGAGCTGGCTAGGATGCCAGAAGGTCCAAAACGCTCCACCACAAGCCCCTCTACATCCATGGGAGTGGCCCTCATCTCCCTGGCAAAGGGTGCACATCGACTTTGCTGGTCCATTTATGGACTCAATGTTCTTAATCGCGGTTGAACACACTCCAAGTGGCCGGAGGTAATAAAGATGTCCTCCACCACCACGGAAAAACCATCACAGTATTAAGGACCATATTTGCCAGGAATGGGCTGCCAGAACAGATATGTTCTGATAATGGACCGCAATTTGTGTCCGAAGAAAGTTCTTAAAAGACAATGGGGTTAAGCACTACACGTCCGCCCCATACCATCCCGCCACCAATGGATTGGCTGAAAGGTTTGTCCAGACCTTCAAGAAGGCCATGGGTAATGAAGACATAAAAGACATAAAACTTCAGCACAAGGTGGATAACTTCTTATTCGCACACAGGAATGCAACACATATGGTTACCAACCAAACTCCCGCCATGATGTTCTTCAATAGAAACCTAAGATGCCGGCTGGATTTGGTCAAACCCAACATCAGAAGGGACGTGGAGAACCGGCGGTTTCAAGGCATGAATGAAAGGCCAACTAGATAGGTCAACAAGTTTTGGCCCGGGACTACCATACCGAGAAATGGCAGCCTGGAACTATCTGCACACGACTAGGACCACTGATGTATACCGTGGACATCGGAGAAAGCATAATAAGGCGCCATGCTGACCAAATCATAAAGTCATCCGAAAAGGGACAACCTACACCACAACTCTATACGTCTAACGATGAAGTAGAGATACCCATATCTACCTCCGATCCGGTGATACTGGAACCCGATGAACCCAACACTGGCATTCAAGCCGAATCAGCCTTGCCAAAAGAACCTACTACACCACCAGAAACTACTACACCCCCGAGTCAGGAAGCCTCCTGAGAGACTGACTTATAATTAATTAACTACAGCAATGTGTATATTATTTTTCTTATAACATGTAATTAATAATTACTTAAAATATGATGTACTGGTTAGCTAAAAGGGGAGGAATTGTAGTGTATGTGCCTTTAAGAGCCCCAGGTGTGCTGTAATGCCGGCAATGGCCACTCGGGCTATATAAGCCTGTATATTGTGTATATCCGTTAGAACCCCCCCCCCCCAGGCTTTGCTTAGTAAACACCTATGAAGCAACTCCTGTCTTCAGTGTCTTTATCAACACACGGACACTACACAGAGGCCTACCCAGTCCCCGTGGACTGTGGACAGTCTAATCACACCATTATGGGTATAGTGGTAAGAATGCCGGTGATGGGAAAGACATTGGAGTCATTCAGGGGGGTGCGCACATTCGCTACATGGGGGTCACACCTTACGTCATTCAATGGGAGCATGCAATGACGGGTACCGACCTCTCGGGGTGCCGGAGCCGGGGAGCACACATCATCCTGTGTCCCCAGCACTTGAATGCCCATTCAAAACCACAGTGGGGTTCAGAACTGCTGGCGCGAAGCCTATAAATTGCACCATGGAGGCAATGGCACAAGGCCATGTGCCCCCGCGGGTGGCATATATAGGAGGTGGGACATACTGTGTCACCACTGCAGCGCCCCACTACCAGCATGGACAGCACAGTTGGTGTCCGGTGAGTGACAGCAGCTTCTGTTTCAAGCCCAGGGCAGATGTTCAAGTGGCCCAAGAGCGAATTGTCCCCATTCCTGAACCTTCCACTGTTCACATCACTGTGAAAGAGAATTTCACCGATTTGCAGCAATTCGTTGCACATTTTGGGTATATCATTCCCCCTCTCCCTGAACACCTCACCAAGATATTAAAAGCCGTTGTTGTTTCACAGAAGCACTTCTACATACTGGAGCAGAAGACTTTACAGATAGGGGCAGACATATTGGATATAGTGACCCCACCGTGGTGGGACCTGTTCACTAATATAGAAGTCCCTTCCTGGATTAGGATAGCCTCCCACATTCTTGTAGTGTGGCAGGTTGTCATTGTAGTTTATTTACTGTTTGTACACTGTAAAAAGGTCAAACATTCGCAAAAGTACGAGAATAGAGGGGAATGGAGGGAGCATTATGTGCGGGTAGAAGAAGAGGCACCCGTTTAGATTTTGCTGCTTGTATAAAGTTAAAGTTTTCCCTCCCTCCTCTGTATTATTTTTGATATGTATTCATGTGCATTTTGAATTTTCGTGTATGTACTTTATTTTTATTATTGAAGTTTTATTAGATGTGATGTTATTATTAGAAAGTAATGTGTATGCACTAGGTGATGTAGGGGTATAAGGACCCCCTCCATGCCTGGAAGTAAGTTGTTAGATTTTTAACTCCAAGGTATTGCCATCTATAGATGCTTAATGTACGCTAGATTTTTCTGAAATGGGAAATGCATGTGTCGTGGGGTCATAGATAGGTAAATACTGGGGATGGTTAGATTGTGGAGAGTCAGAAAATTTTGCTCACCCAGAATTATGCTACTTCAAGCAAGTTACAGTATCATCAGGGGGGAGTGTAGGATTCGCAAAATTGGACTTTATATTGATAAGGGTCAAATGGCAGAAGAGGCCGTGATTTTAAAGACTGTTTTAAAAGAAGCCCAGAAAAAGGGGCATACAAAGTGGCTGCCATACCATGTGACCAGCTAATTGGGACACTTTAAAATTGTTCCTGCGCAACCTCAGACAGCTTTGTGGATTCAACCTACAGCAAGTTCTGGAAGCCGTTTCTGAGAGAACGAAACCAGACCCACACGTATGCATATGGATTAGATGCAGATCTAGTCAAGATCGGCCTGGAGACAGAGGCCATCAAAATGTTGACCCAGACAAAAGGGGACAATTTCATATTCATAAGAACAGCACCCAGGACTAGATAACGAGATCAGCAGGACATTAAAAACAATGAAGGTAATTCCAGACCAGAGATGGGCCTTTTACCAGCCATTTAAGACATTTTAAAATATAATGACTACCCCACTGTGCTCCCAGCCCACCAAAAGTAAAACAAAGACTAACCTGATTTTGGGCGGGAGACGGAAGTTTCTGGAAGAAAGTATATCTGGAAGACTTTTTTGAGAGCTGGAAAGGCTGAGAGTTTGGAGCTTGTGGACACACAGCTTGAATCCGGACACCCAGAAGAAGAAGCAGGCACTCGCAGGAGGAAGAAGAAAGCCAACATTGAGAAGGCCGTCTCGAAGCCGGTGTTCCGCCCTGGGGAAACACATCGGGAGATCATCGACCATCCCCGGGCCGTTGCCGGAATGAGAGGCCATCGACCCAACTTGGGAGAAGAAACAAAAAAATAAAGGTCCCAAGAGAAGAAACCTTCCAGCCACCCCGGCTCGGGAGAAGAGAGAAAAGAAACCTGATGAAGCGATGGGAGCCAGCCCAAGGCTCCTCTAACCAGAGTCGAGCCGACGATCCTCGACCCCGCCGACATCCAGGCCCGCCGGTGTCCAGCCGCCCCCGACCCCCACCTCAGGAGAGAGGTGTGCCGCAGCTCGCAGGGGCTCCACGATCTACGTGGAGACAAAACGCCTGAAAGGACCAAACACAGACTCGATTTCAAAACCGTGCACTTCCTAGTGGGATTGGTGAGTATGTTTCTGGCCCTTCACAATCAGATCTAGATAGGTTTAATAAAGGGGTGGATTTAAGGGTACAATTAACATGAGTTGTTGTCCCTCGATGTTCCGTGTGTTTCCTTATTTCATGATGATCTTTGTAGAGTATAAGATGCCTGTATTTGCTTTAGTTAGTACTGTGTCATTATGATTTGTTTGTGTGTTTTTCCTCCCATGTACTCCCTTATCTGCTTGCATTTGATTTGATAATTTTCCTTATGCAATAAAATTTCATTTTGTTTCATCAAACTTGGTCTACAAGAGTTTTCTCTACATTGTAGTTCCTGCACCTAAGACCAGAGTATAGAATCTAAGGGGCGAGTGGGTCGAACCACTCATGGTTTTACTGTGCAAGAGAGAGAGGCCTCTAGAGAGAGAAACCTCAGGGAAATCTCTCAAGGAAAACCCCTTACAGGAGCATTCATCACACATTTGGATGGCAGGCTTAAATTACTGACTGCAACAGCTGGATTTGAAACCCTATCGCAAACGGTGTCCAAACATGTAAGATCATCAACCTGAAACGTTAACTCTGTTTCTCTCTCGACAGATGCTGCCTGATCTGCTAAGTATTTCCAGCAATTTCTGTTTTTATTATCTTTAAAAGATCACGGCCGGGAAATTGGAGTTGTTAGCTCCAGTTGTTCAGGCCGGTTTGGAAGAAAAAATGGCGGCCGCCTCGCTTCCACCAGCTTCTGGCACAGAACGCGCCGGCTGACATTTTGGGCAGGTCAGCAGCGCTGCCGTTGTCTGCGCTCACTTCACATATTTAAATAATCCAGATTGTGACGTCAATCAGCATGCAATGACTGAATTAATTCACAATCTGGGATTTTGGACGTCGCCGCTCTTAATAACGCCCCCTCCAAACCATGCACGGAAGAACGTGCGTGCAGCAGTACAACAGAGCTGCTGCCAACGCTTCTGAAAGGGATACACACAACGTCAGTTAAGTTTAGATTTTTACTTTTGGACTGGTTTCTTTACATTTTATTGGAGCAGTGGCTTGGTGCAATACATTTAAAAAGATGATACTTTAAAAAAAAAATTATTTTAATGGAATGGGGCATCGCTGGCAAGGCCAGCATTTATTGCCTATCCCTAATTGCCCTTGAGAAGGTGGTGGTGAGCTGCCTTCTTGAATCGCTGCAGTCCGTGTGGAGAAGGTACTCCCACAGTGCTGTTAGGTAGGGAGTTCCAGGATTTTGACCCAGCGATGATGAAGGTTTGGCGAAATACTTCTAAGTCAGGATGGTGTGTCACTTGGAGGGAAGGTGGAGGTGGTGGTGTTCCCATGTGCCTGCTGCCCTTGTCCTTCTAGGTGGAAGAGGCCGTGGGATTGGGAGGTGTTGCCGAAGAAGCCTTGGCAAGTTGCTGCAGTGTATCTTGTAGATGGTACACACTACAGCCATGGTATGCTACTGGTGGAGGGAGTGAATGTTTAAGGTGGTGGATGGGGTGTCAATCAAGCGGGCTGCTTTGTCCTGGATGTTGTCGAGCTTCCTGAGTGTTGTAGGCGCTGCACTCATCCAGGCAAGTGGAAAGTATTCCATCACACTCCTTACTTGTGCCTTGTAGATGGTGAAAAGGCTTTGGGGAGTCAGAAGGCGAGACACTCGCCGCAGAATACTTAGCCTCTGACCTGCTCTTGTTGCCACAGTATTATGTGGCTGGTCCAGTTAAGTTTCTGGTCAATGGTGACGCCCAGGATGTTGATGGTGGGGGATTTGGCGATGGTAATGCCGTTGAATGTCAAAGGGCGGTGGTTAGACTCTTGCTTGTTGGAGATAGTCATTGCCTGGCACTTCTGTGGCGCAAATGTTACCTGCCACTTATCAGCCCAAGCCTGAATGATGTCCAGGTCTTGTTGCATGCGGGCATGGACTGCTTCATTATCTGAGGAGTTGTGAATGGCACTGAACACTGTGCAGTCATCAGCGAACATCCCCATTTCTGACCTTATGTTGGAGGGAAGGTCATTGATGAGGAGCAGCTGAAGATGGTTGGGCCTAGGACACTGCCCTGAGGAACACCTGCAGCAATGTCCTGGGGCTGTGATGATTGACCTTCAACCACCACAACCATCTTCCTTTGTGCTAGGTATGACTCCAGCCAGTGGAGAGTTCCCCCCCACCCCCCCGATTCCCATTGGCTTCAGTTTTACTAGGGCGCCTTGATGCTACACTCGGTCATAGTGTGGAGGGAGTGCAGGGAGTGTTGCTGGATGTTAGCAAGGCTTTGGCTCTTAAGGGAAGGCCTCTAAGAACACAACTTGCTCCCAGGGGGTTCTGGTTGCAGTCCCCCTTCGCCTGCAGTATGACATGGAGATGGAGCAGAGGCAGCAAAGGGGACAAGCTGCTTACAAAGGGAGGAGGAGGAGGAAGAGGAAAAAGCAGAAGAAGAGGAAGCAAAAGGAAGGAGGCAACCCAGATAGCCGCTTTCTGATCGGGATACCTGGGATGGAATCAACCGCCTGCAGTACTAGTGAACACAACCCCAATTCCCTTTCAACATTTGTCCCACACCTTACCTTCCCTTCCCTCTGTTACTGCCCATCACAGCATCTTCTTAGTCACAATGCTGAAATAAAAGCCACCACACAGCAAACTTTCCAATCCAACTTTATCCATATATGCATCCAATATTATATCAAAAATCTACTAATCACCCTTCTGCATTCCCTTATTGACTGTCTTGCGTGTGCCTTTGCCTATCCTAGTGATGTCACGCAGTACTACCCCAGTGGCTGCAGCATGGCTGGTTGGAAGGCTGCTGTCTTTCAGTGGGGGACACTGCAGATGGCCTTCCAGGATGACCACGAGGAGCTGGTGGCTATGAGTGTGACATTGAGTGACGGTGTGTCTTCTTCACTCTCCTCTCCCTCTTCTCGGTCAACCACTGGCTGGGCAGGCTGGATTTCTTGGGTGTGGGAAATGAGGAAGGCACAAGGATAAGGTTGTGGTGAGGGAAGGGGAGTAAAGCAAGAGGTGCATGCTTACACCATGTACAGCTTGTAAAGCAGAAGAGATTGTGGGATGAAGGGGAAGTGGGATGTGAGAAGGAGGATTACATATGAGGATACCAGCATCTTGTATTCTTTCAGCCCCGCCATTGGCCAAGGGCTCAGCCATGCCCCTGCCAAGAATGGCCAGCACTGTCTCCTCCAAGGGGATGAGGTGAAGCTAGGGATGTGAGGTGTGCCTCGTGTTTGGTTGTGATTGTTGGTAGGTGAGTGATGGAGGGGGTCAGGCATTGAGCAATGCATGCGGCTAGTGGTGCAGTTGGTAGGAGATGGCTTTTGAAGATGCATTCACTGACCTTGACCACTCGTCTGAGGTCATGAAACTTCTTTGGGCGCTGGAGCCAGGTCCTGGGGGTGACACTGCTGGCAGTGATGGCCTCGGCGATC
This sequence comes from Somniosus microcephalus, assembly GCF_052327205.1. Taxonomy (NCBI): domain Eukaryota; kingdom Metazoa; phylum Chordata; class Chondrichthyes; order Squaliformes; family Somniosidae; genus Somniosus; species Somniosus microcephalus. The sequence goes on from NC_140989.1 coordinate 308,578,500, forward strand.
TGGTCCCACATCCTTCGTTCTGAAGGGCCTCCTGGCCTTCTGTGGGTAGAGGACCTCTCTTTCAGTGTTGACCCCCTGAACAATGCTCAAGTACTGCATCCAAGACCCTGGGTGCCCTTTCACTGGCCTGTTGAGCCATTTGCGTTAGTGCTGAAGCACTTTTACAATTTTGATCAGCAGAAGGCAGCTCACCTTTAAGAGATGCAGACTGCCTAGTGCTGAAGCAGTTTTAAATTATTTTATCTGCAGAAGGCAGATCACCTTTAGGAGATGTAGACTACCTAGAGCTGAAGCAATTTTAATTTTCTTTTATCTGCAACAGGCAGTTCAGCTTTAAGCGGCAGACTGCCTTTAAGAGGAGCAGGCTAGCTTTAAGTAAAGCTAGCCTCGCTCCAGCAACGTGAACTTCGACCCCCAGCTAAGTTCAGCGCTAGGCTGTGCGTGCTAGGCATATCTCGCATCGCGGTGCCAGCGTCCGTTTTCCAGCGGAATCGAATTTCCCGCCCCACTTGTTTTAAGTGCCTATCAGTGAAACCTCACTGAGGCTAAAAATAGCAGCTATAAACTAGAATGGGCAACAGAAGGATACATTTTACTTTTGTGAAACTTACTTAATTATATACGATACCAGTTTTCTGTTTATGGACTATGCCCCTTCGCCCTCCTGCAGTGGAAACATTGGAAACAGCGGAAACAAGTTCATAAAGTGGCCATTTTAAAAATGTCTCTGCCTTTCTCCGTACTGCAGAATTTTCTTCTGCATTTGTGAGTCTCTGCAATTACAGGCCTAGAAATTCAGTTGGTTGCGCCAGCCGTTAGCACCTTGGGAGGAGTAGATGTCGGGAGCTAGGCGGCTAGCAACCGGGCGCAGCGCGATCTGCGCCTCGCCCCAACTTCACTAGAGATTTAGCGGCAGCGCAAAGTCTTTGCGCCGCTCAGCTGCGCGCGCAGATCATGACGTCATTTCCTCGTGCAACGCCCTTTGTGCGCCCCCAACCGGAACTTCAGTGGCGACGCCCCATTGTGCGCCTGGCGCCCCTAGCGACTGTTAAAGTGGAACGGTGCTCAGCCGATGCGGGGCGCGGGGGGCGCAAATTAAAGGGCACTCCTCCTGCATTATAAAAGGCTGCCATTTCGCAGCATTCCTTCTTGAGAAACGGATCTTTGGAGAGAGACCAAGGTAGATAGCTTTCTGCTTTGGCCCAACACTCGGACAGGTACTTCTGGCTTCAGGCCACAGCTTTCCACTAGTCTTTGCCTTCATTGACATCTCATTGTTTGCCAGCATATTATGGGGGCTGCAATGGGTGTCAACGCTGGCTTTCTCAATTACATCCAAAGGGCTCACAGACGCCGTGAGAGAGTGGCAGCCCTGGCTAGACAGAGAGGGGGCAACAGGCGTCGGGAAAGGAGGCCTTACCCACCCAGGGTATACCGCCAGCAGTTCTCCTATCTCAACATGTCTGACGAGCAGTGTGTTCAGAGGCTGCGATTCAGAAGGGATGTGGTCACAGAGATCTGCCAGCTGCTTGGCGGTGATCTGCAGCCACAGCTGAGGAGCAGGACGTCTCTGTCGGTGGAAGTGAAGGTGACGGTGGCTCTCAACTTCTATGCCACTGGCTCCTTCCAATCCGCTACTGGGGACATTGCCAACATCTCCCAGTTCGCCGTGCATTGCTGCATCCGCCAGGTGACCAATGCCCTTTTCAAAAGGAGACGTCAGTTCATCTCCTTCTCCATGGCCTTTGCCAAGCAGCAACAGCGTGCAATGGGCTTTGCAGCATTCGCGGGCTTCCCCATGGTGCAGGGCGCCATTGACTGCACGCATGTGGCTTTGCGGGCACCTCTGGAGAATGCCGAGGATTACCGCAACCGGAAGGGCTACCTTTCGCTGAACGTCCAGCTGGTGTGTGACCACAGGCAGCTCATCCTAGCTGTCAATGCCCGCTTTCCAGGCAGCAGCCACGATGCCTTCATCCTGCGACAGACCTCTGTGGCAGACATGTTCCAGGCACAGCCTCACCCACGAGGATGGCTTATCGGGGACAAAGGCTATCCTTTGTGTACCTGGCTGATGACCCCGCTCCGTGCGCCCAGCACCCCTGCTGAAGAGGGATACAACGAGAGCCATCAAGCGACCAGGAACATCATCGAACAAACAATCGGCGTCCTGAAGCAACGGTTCCGCTGTCTGGATCGTTCCGGTGGAGCCCTACAGTATTCGCCGGAGCGAGTCTCCCATTTCGTGGTCGTTTGCTGCATGCTGCACAACCTGGCTATCCGCAGGACTCAGGCACTGCCACCAGAGATTGGAGGACCACCTCAGGAGGAGGAGGAGGAGGAGGAGGACCAGCACAGGAGGGAGGCAGAAAGTGCAAGGGCCGCCCGTCGTCGGCTTATTGAACGTCGGTTCTAGGACCCCTCTCAGGGAATGGCTTGTGCCAATGTCAGCAGATGAATGTAGCCGCTCCACAAGCCCTCAGCCGAGCAGGGCAACCAGGACTTAACAAAAAAACCATGCACACTGCAATTTAACAACAATAATTTATTGCAAACCTCTGCCCTTCCCACATTACATCCTCATGTGGAGAAGCCCCCTCCAAAAACACAAAACTACCAGTCTCGGCCTCACAAAAAGAAAGAAAGACACCAGTCTCGGCCTTACAAAAAGAAAGAAAGACACCAGTCTCGGCCTTACACGAACACAACTGCACCAGTCTCGGCCTTACAACAAGCACCAGGCATTTGTGCATACCTCTACTTTTTGCCCTGCGAAGGCGATGCCTTGCGCATCCTTGCCTGGCCCCTGCCCGCCCTGCAGCTCCTCCTCAATGGGAGCCCAGTGGCTGCAGCAAGGCTGGGGGAAGGCTGCTGAGGGGCAGATGGCGAGACGGCAGATGCCCTTGGGGGTCGGCCTGCACCAGCTCTGGCCTTGGAGTGGCCGGCTGCTGACTGCTCCAACTCTGGCTGGGCGGCAGCAGTCTGTCCAGCGGCTCGTGGCAGCTGCAATGGCGGAGTGGCAGTGTCGGCTGCAGGAATGGTGGCAACCTGGCAGATCACAGGTGCTCGCTGGTCGCCTGAGACATTGGCACTCGCACGGGCCAGCACTGCAGCATGCGCAGCAAACAGCTGAAGAACAGACTGCTGGGCTGCTGCTGCGCGGCGAGTGCCCTGGCGATGCCTGGCTGATCCAGCGAGGGTGGCAGCAGTTAGTGCCGTGTGGCCCTGGTCTGTGTTCGCATGACACCAGCCAGTGAATGGACGGCACGACTGAGCACTTGGCTAGAAGCCGACTGTGCTGCCGCGAAGTCCTGCAGACTCCTGGCCTGTGCTGCACTGAATTGTTCCAGACTCCTGGCCTGTGCTGCACTGAATTGTTGCAGACTCCTGGCCTGTGCTGCTCCGAATTGCTGCACACTCCTTGACAGAGACTCTATGGAGTCAGGCATCCTTGCCACTGCAGCCATGAGCTCAGTGTGCCTGCGCTCAGCCTGGACGGCCATTTCCTCTAGGAGGCGCACCTCCTCTGCGCTCACCGTCGCAGGACTGGAGGCCGCACTCACCCTCTGGGGAGAAGTCCGCCGAGCTTCCCCACCCCTCCCGCGTTGCTGCAGGCCGCTGGGCCCCGGAGCTTCACTCTCCTCCGACCCTTCCCCCCGGCTCCCCTCCAGGGAAGACGTGTCCCCTACATCGCCATGGGCTGGCGTGGCTGAGGGTGGCACTGATGGGCCGGCTTCCTCTTCCTCCTCCTCGTATTCCGAAGCGCTGACAGTGGCAGCTTGAGGGCCCGCCTCCTCACCTGGCGATTCACCATCTGAATGCAAGTAGGCACAAGAGTAGCTTTAGAGTGAGGACAGGGCGGCAGCGAGGGAGGCATGAGTGCTGCCATTCACCGCATTGGTCGGACAGTGGCAAAGGATGCTGATCTCATGCGCAAGTGGAACGAGAGAGGTCCAAAAGGTGATGCCCTTACCATTGGTGCCCAGAACAGGGTCGGCATCTCCACTGGCGACGGGGCCAATCAGCCGGCCTGCCATAATGTGCTCCACACGCTGGTCGAGGTCGGAGAGCTCTTTGAGGTCAGGACGGCCTCCCCCGGTCTCAGTTCGGTTGCGCCGGTTGTGCGCCACCTTGGCCTGCAAGAGAAAGGACAGCCCCTAAGTACAGTGTGAAGCCCTGATCTTGTCTGCACTGCCTCCCATGGTTGAAGAGCTTGTACAGTGTGTAAAGTGCTGAATGTGCAAGTGATTTTCATGCCAGTCCCATAGCTGCTGGATGAGGGCTGGCCATTAGGGCTTTCAGGTCCCTTTGCCCATAAAGTGAGGTGCACATGCAAGGATGAGGAGGACACTGGAAAGGGTACTCACCCTGACAACCCGAGTGAGGTCGTTGAACTTCTTCCGGCATTGCACAGGAGTCCTGGCAACCACGCTGTTGGAAGACACCCTGTTGGAGACCTCCCTCCAGGCTTTCCGGTAGGCGCTGGGCAGCGGCCTCTTGCCACCTTCTGGGAACAGAACATGGCGCCTGCGCTCCACTCCGCCAACCAGCAGCCTCAGGTCACCGTCGCTGAAGCGCTGCGCTCTCTCCCTGGCCTTCTCCATAGCCCTGGGCGTTGTGCAGATGAAGCTGAAGTGGTCAGGCCTAGGTTGAGGGCTGCAGTGTGCAAGGCATGGCAGGCAAACAAATCCACCCTCCCCCTTTAAGAGCTGACCGGCACCAGAGTGTCTGCCGTCAATCAAGAACTCGCCGCACCGGCGCTGCGCCCGGCCTCGGGGGTATCGCTCAGCACCGCCGGCTTAGCACCTAAAGATAGTCATGCATCGCCTGTTTTAGCGCAGCAGCAACCTCTTGGGGCGATGCGACTGAATATCGGCGAAGGGGGCGCGACTTTGCGCCGGGCGCAAACTTTAGCGGCCGCCCGACTTTAGCGCCCCAAAAGTGGCTATACTGAATTTCTAGGCCACAATCTTTTCAGTTGAATTTCTGACCTTCACTCTCCGGGTGAAAATTGATTAGATTTTGCTTATGTTACATCGCTGCGAATGAGTGGTGATAGTCATTAATTTGGGAAGTTTGGAATATTACTGCTTTTGAAAGAAATCATGGAAGTGGAGAATTGTGTGTCATGAAAATACTTCAGTTATATTCCAAGCTTTGGGAGTTATGATGTGGTGTAATTATTATTAAAACTTTTTTTAAACTCCTTACAGAACCAGATGATTCGATCACAGGCAGGGCAGGAGGGACATCAGAGTTGAACCCAATCCTCTCCACACCTGGGGCTGTTTTCTCCTCTATGGAAACAACTATAAAAAAAAATAGTGGCAGCCAAAGGGAACAGGGATCCACTCCTGATTTTTGTTTTGTGATTGTATAGTTCTTTGTGCCATTTGTGCTCGCAGCAAAAGAACAATCTGTGAGAAGGAGTGCTGTTGAGTAAGTGCTTTAACAACCCTCATATTTGGAATTAAAGTGGTTATGGCTGCTAAAACAGTTGTCGGAAGCAGAGACCAAAATTAGTAGCATTATAGCAGAATCTTGTACAAAAATGTCTGTTTCAGTGACAATGCTGCAGAAGTGCTTGTGCATGAAATGCTAGCTCACCAGCAATTTATCTTTCAGTCAGTGAGTTGCATAACCACCAAGGCGCAACAATTGTGAGCAGGTAGGAGCTGACAGACTGAGTAAATGTAGTGTCAAACCAGGAGGACAGTTAAAAAGCACTGAAGAAATTTGCTAGCATCAATCAGGTCACCAAAAAAGTGCATTTAGTTTAAATGTATAATCTGCACGTGTACAAGCATCTCTTTTTATGTACAGTAAATAGGCTCCCTCGACCCTATTCCCACCAAACTTCTGACCACTCAACTTCCTTTTCTGGCTCCCATGTTAGCTGACATTGTTAACTGTTCCCTCTCCTCAGGTACTGTCCCCTCTTCCTCAAATCTGCCGTCATCACCACTATCCTCAAAAAAACCTTGACCTCTCCATCCTTGCAAACTACCGACCCCATCTCCAACCTCCCTTTTCTCTCCAAAGTCCTTGAAAGTGCTGTCACCTCCCAAATCCATGCCTATCTTTTCCCCAACTCCATGTTTGAATCCCTCCAATCAGGTTTCTGCCACTGCCACAGTACCGAAACGGCTCTCATCAAAGTCACAAATGACATCCTTTGTGACTGTGACAAAGGTAAACTATCCATCCTCATCCTTCTTGACTTGTCTGCAGCCTTTGAGATGGATGACCACTCCATCCTCCTCCAATGCCTCTCCACCGTTGTCCAGCTAGGTGGGACTGCACTCGCCTGGTTCCATTCTTATCTATCTAATCATTGCCAGAGAATCACCTGCAATGTCTTCTCTTCCCACTCCCACATCGTTACCTCTGGTGTCTCCCAAGGATCTATCCTTGGTCCCCTCCTATTTCTTATCTGCATACTGCCCCTTGGCAACATCATTGAAAACACAGCATCAGTTTCCACATGTACGCTGACGACACCCAGCTCTACCTCACCACCACTTCGCTCAACCCCTCCACGATCTCTAAATTGTCAGACTGCTTGTCCGACATCCAGTATTGGATGAGCAGAAACTTTTTCCAATTAAATATTGGGGAGATCAAAGCCATTGCTTTTGGTTCCCGCCACAAACTCCGTTCCCTAGCCACTGGCTCCATCCCTCTCCCTAACATCTGTCTGTGCAATTCTGAGTTCATCAGGACAAGAACAATCTCTGGAGTTGACCCCACCCAGATAGGGGGGTGGGGGAGAGGTTGTCCACCATGTTTCCATGGGAATAGTGTTGGATACAAAAATGATAGGTGTATGTAGTTCTCAAATGCATACAGACCACCCCACTTCTGCATCAATAGTATTGCTATGACTGCCAGTTTATTATAGCATTTATGTCACTGCTTATCTTTCATTTTGTGCTCTCTCTGCAGATGAAGATAGTGTCCCGATGTCACAGAGGTCCATGGCACCTGCTGTCATTACTATACTGCCAAGGGATAGAGAGCTGTGCAGATCCTTTGGAACATTATGGGTGGATAAAGATCCCTTAGCTCTATAGAGCACAGTGTGCATGAACATTTAGTTGCTATGCAAGAGTAAATGACCGAATGACCAAAAGGTACACCAATTGGGTAGAAACATAGGCCCCAATATTAACCCGGAGGCGCGTTGGGAGCGAGTGGGCTGGAGGGGTGGGGAGGGGGGCGGGCGCGGTTCGATATCACATGGGAAACCTGGAAGTAAGTTCAGTGCGTCTGTCAATGGCGTTTTAACACAGTCACCTTATTATCATTTTACTTCCGGGTTTGGCGTTGATTTCGTGGCAGCGAGCATGCTGAGGACCCGCATGACGCAATCTCAACTCCAGTATTTAAAGGGTCAATGCAAAGATGGAATTTGGAGGAGTTTGAAGTTGGAAGCAAGAGTGGAGGAGCTTTGACAATGGATTCAGGATGGTCAAAGGCTGTGCCCGGCTTCAATGACACCTCCCTTGATGTACTGCTGATGGCTGTGAGGCGCCCGAGAGAGATACTCTTCCCCAGCAACTGCAGGAAGAAACCTGCTGCTGCCACAAAGGTGGCGTGGCTGGAGGTGGTCCAGGAGTTTAGCAGCAGGAGCACTGTGCCACACTCCTGGGTTCAGAGCAGGAAGCACTTTAATGACCTAACCAGGTCAGGAAAGGAAAGTACAGTTGCACATTCACCTACATCCTGCTGTGTGCATCACCCCAGACCCTCACTTTGCCTGATCAAGCCTACTCCATCGCATAACTCCTCACACCAACTTACCTTGCAAGTGCACCCATCCTTCTCTTTCTATGCACTTCCTCACATCCCCATCTACCCAACCAACACTGCCACTTATTCTCAACCTTATGCAATTTCATGGCTCTCCCTCGCCAAATACACTGCATCCATCAGGTGAACACATGCCATTACAGTCACTCATAGGTCTTTTCTTTCCCCCGTTGCAAAAGAGAGTACAGAACACTAGGGAGAGGGAGAGAACCGGAGGTGGTCCTCCACAGATTTCCCAGCTAACAATTGCAGAGGAAGAAATGCTGGAGATCAGTGGCATTTCGGCGTCCCTGGCCATCAAAGATGGGGAGATGGTGACCTTCCAGATATCTGGTGACACAATTAAATATCAGTGACCCACATGTCATACAACACTCAGTCATGCTGCCTTGATTTCAACTGCGAGTGAAATTTGATCATCTTCATACTGATAAGTTGCAACATACTTACCTTGCTAGTACTAATTCATATCTTCTCTCTCCGCCAGGGCCTTCACGCGTGCAGCAGGAATCCAGGGACCTCGCGGATGACGAGACCTCAGAGGAGCTGATTCCTTCTGAGGGTGCACCGTCACAGGACTCATGCACCAGCTCAGATACTCGCACTTCAGTGGGACCAGTTAGACAGACAGTTGGGTTTTCAGCTGGTGACTCACACTTTACAAGTGAGCAAGAGCAGATGGTGGTGACAGGGACAGCTGTGGAGAGTCCACGTTGGAGGGCACAACCCTCACCAAGCTCTGATCAGCTAGACACAGATACTGTATACTGGGGTGGGTGCCATCAATGTTAAGCAGAATCATTGTGCAGCAGCAGAGAATGTGCGATGTACTGACAAGCCTTCCAAGCACACTGACCACGATTGCAGAGGGAATGGAACAATCCGTCTCATGCATGAGTGGGATGATGTCACAGGGCATTGCGATGATGTCTTCTTGCAGGGATAGAATGTTCAACTCCAAGGAACATCAAACGTGGAAATCAAATGAGTTGATGCACATCTTGACCATGGCCGTGCACACTTTGGATGCCAATATGTTCAGCGCCTTAAATAGGTTGACATACCTAGGCCTTGGCCTTAGAACACTGAATTGATCTGCTTCAAAGTGCTCTCCAGAAGAGTGGTAGCAGTGAAGTGCGGCTGACCCATGAAAGGAATGATGGCGATAGAGGACATGGAAGTGGAGACTTCACTCAAAGCGCGTCCACTTCTCACCCACTGCCCTTCCCCTCAGTCTGTACCCAACATGCAACCTCGGGTCCCGATGGCAGAGTCTGCCCCTGCACAGCTGCAGGTGGAGCAGTCTTTGGTAGGGCCCTCATGGGCTCCAAAACCCAGAGGTCATTGGCCGAGAGCATCTCAGCAGAAAGAGCAGGGTACTGAGCAGCCTGCTCTACCTCTGCTGAAGCTACAGGGATTGCACCAAGTAGGAGTGGTAGGAAAAGGAAGAGTAAAACTTTGTAGTTGCATAAAGGTATGCATATGGGTGTATAAGAAAATGTTATGTTGTGAAGTTTCTGTTCTTTAGTAGAATCACTTAGATTTTATTAGTTTGCAGTACTTTCCAGTCTTGCCCATTCTTGGTTGCTGGGTGGCAAGTCGCCTTTTAACGTGCTTGATGATGAATGGGAAGACATGAATTGATAGAGACCAATGGGCTGATGTGTGAGGGGTGGTTGGTTGTTTACTGGACTGTTTTGTGTTAGTGGCATGGGTTTGGGCGGGTGGGGAAGGGGCAGCAAGAGTGTCCATTGTATGTGGTTCTGAAATCAGCCCACTGGTGCAACCTCAGTGAATCTTGCATTAATAAGAGCATCTCTGGGATGCCGGACAGCAATGTGAGCAGCTGGTGCTGCATTGGCCTCATCAATGTCCTCCTCACCTTCTTCCTCTTCGTCCTCCTCTTCCTTGGACTCGTCTGCAGACAATCTGCGCTCTGTGCCTTGATCCTGCTGCAAGTCCAAACATCATTGCTGCGCAATGTTGTACAGAGCGCAGCACAGCATAACCATTCTGGAGACCCTGGCTGGTGCGTACTGAAAAGACCTCCAGATCTGTCTAGGCAACTGAAGTGCATCTTCAGCAAGCCAATGGCTTGTTCGATCGCACATCTGGTGGTTGTATGGCATTCATTGCAGCGCTGTTGAGCTTCATTGGTCGGGTTTCTGACGGGTGTCATCAGCCAAGTATAGAAAATACAACCAAGTAAAAATCAGCGGACAGCAGCGCAGGTGGAAGAAATAATGCTACACCGAGCCTTAACCAGACAAAAATAAAATTTGTGTTCAAGATTTCAACTTCACTTCAGAGCCGCTGGAGATCTGCAATTTCCATTAGCAGCACTGCTTGCCACTATTTACTCAATGTTCCCTGTTCTCGGCCAGACTTAGCACTACGGCAATGGATATAGCTGAAAAATTCAGCATCAAACTCAGCCTCTAATATCGTCATGTGCACTTAGAAAGCTAGGTGGGAAAGTAAGCTGTTACAAAGCTAAGTGGGAATGTAAGCTGAGAGGAGGACACAAAGAGATATAGGCAGGTTAAGTGAGTGGGCAATAAGGTGGCAGATGAAGTATAATATGGGGAAATGTGAGATTATTCACTTTGGAAGGAAGAATAGAAAAACAGAATATTTTTAAATGATGAGAAACTATTAAATGTTGGTGTTCAGAGAGATTTAGGTGTTCTCGTACAGGAAACACAGAGAGTTAGCATGTAGGTACAGTAATTAAGAAGGCAAATTGCATGTCTTTATTGCAAGGGGATTGGAGTACAAGAGTAAGGAAGTCTTACTACAGTTATACAGGGCTTTGGTGAGACCACGCCTGGAGTACTGAGCATAGTTTTGGTCTGCTTATCTAAGGAAGGATATATTTGCCTTAGAGGTGGTGCAATGAAGGTTCACTAGATTGACTCCTGGGATGAAAGGGTTGTCCTAGGAGGAGAGATTGAGTAGATTGGACATATAGGGCAGGATTTTAACTCAGGTGTGGGATGGTGTCATGTTATCCGCATTTCATGTTATCCACCCGACCTAAATGGCTGTGGGAGATTGATGCAATTTTAACTTAATTGTCCAATTGATTTCCAACGTGTGGTAACCCTTGGCAAATGGGTTTTTCATGACTGAAAGTCGCCTCCGATGACATCATCATTGCTGCTGCATTTAAGGTCAACAGCAAGCCTTGCTTCTTCTGCAGGCTTCCAAGCTTTCTCCATTTGGTGTAAGAGGGACCTGCAGGAAAGGTGACAAGCGGGAGGCCCAGATCAGCTCCTCGTTTCGACGAGGTGGCCCTGCAGGCATTGGTGGATGGGGCTAGGGCCAACAGGGAGGTGCTCGTCCCTTCCTCAGGGAGGAGGAGGCCTCCCAAGCAGACTAAGGCAGTGTGGATGCAGGTGGCTGAGGAGGTCAACTCCTTGGGAGTCACACGGTGAACCTGGATTCAGCGCCAGAAAAGATTTCATGACCTTCAGCGCACTGGAAAGTGAGTATGAATTTCCCATCACCCTCAATCTGACCCCCATTGCCTTTCCTCACCAGCACTCAGCTTTAGCAATCTCTTCCTCCACATCCCACTTGACACTGACATCCATGCACCCTTACCCATTCCCTCTCCCTCTATGCTCACATTCACATAACTATTCGGCTATGCAGCCCTCACACTCCCTATCACTCTGATGCTATGAAAACAACTGACAACACACAGGGAGGGCCCTTGGTCTTGCCACCTCACTCCATCTTTGTCTCCTTCTAAGTATCTATGCTATGCAATCTCTACACTCACTCCTTCATTCTCACTCAACCTCCACTTGTCTCCCTCATTGCAGGAAAAAAGAGCTCACAACAAAAGAGAGCGAGCGAGGACAGGAGGAGGGACAGCCTCAATAGTCCGCCTGACCCCCTGGGAGGAGGCGGTACTCGAAATAGTGGGACTGGAGGAAGATGCGCATGTGGGGGATGGACAGACGGGTGCAACACAGCAAGCTGATGACAGAAAAGTTTCCCATCTCTCTCATTGACATTGCATGAGTCACTGATAATGATTCTGAAGCTCTAACAGATGGACTTATGACCATCTGCTAAAAGCAATGTGCACATAGCCTTGGCATCACATCTCTGACTCTTTCCTTTACTTCCCCACAGGACCATCACAAGCATCCGTCCCCCCTAGCCAGGAAGAAGAGGCTGAGCAGCCAGACTCCTCAGGGCGCAGAGTCACCAGAAATCTATGCACCCAGCACCAGCGCAGACACTCACACCTCGGTGGGACCTTCGGGACATAGAGTAGTGTTGTCACCTGGTGTATCACAGCTCACAAGTGAGCATCAGTAGATTGTGGAGACAGGGACAGCAGTGGAGAGTCCTAGTCGGAGGGCGCAGGACTCTTCCAGCTCAGCTCAGCAGCATGTCGACCCTCTGCCTCTGGGTCCATCCATGAGATCAGCGGTGATGGAACTCCAGGCACAGATGCAGGCGTCTCTAGCAGGTTTTGTCTCTAGGGTTGCTGCAAGTGTGGAGCGAATGGAGGAGTCCATAGCGAACATGAGCAGAGCCTTTGTGGAGTCATTGGCGCATGAAAGCATCACCACAGAAAGGATGGCAACCTCCGTGGAAAGGATGGCTACCATAGAGGAGAGGATGGCTACGGTAGAGGAGAGACTGGCTACGGCCATGGAGGAGCTTAGTCGCCAGGGTATGGAAAACATGGTCATTTTTCAGAATAGAATGACATCTCTTGAGGAGCGGTGGGCATCTATTCAACAGAGAAACCAGACCATCATGGAAGTCCTTCTAAGTAGCACTGCCATTGCAGATACGGGTCCTCATGGCCCCCCTGATGTGCAGCAAGGTGCTCTCAAGCCACTTGCTGAGGGGGACCTGACCCATGAGAGGGAGGTTGGTGGCAGACCTCAAGGAAGTGGGGGCTCCTCTCCAAGCGCTCACACTTCCATGCCACTGCAGAGCCCTCGATCAGAGCCCCACCGGAGTCCACACCCAAGTGAGATAGGCGTCTCAACCCCTGCACAGCCGCAGGAGCAGCGGACTGTTGACGAGCCCTCACAAGCTCACCACCCCAGAGGACGCCCGCCAAAGGTGTCGAGACAGGAGCAGCAGCAAAGTGAGCAAGGGGCCTCCACATCTGCTGAAGCCACAGGGGAGGCACCACGTAGGAGCATGCGTAAGAGGAAAATTCTGCACAAATAGTCACAGGGGTAGTCACTTGGGTGCAATTTTGTGTTTACTGTAAAAATGTCATCACTTCGTTATTGTACATAAAATTTCTGATGGCAAATGTTGCAGTTGTATTGTCTGTCATTTCGCTATTGGGACTTCCACATTGAGGGCTTAGGCATATTTGCAACTGTCAGTATGGTGGTCAGAGTGATAGGAATCCTTTGGTTCTTGGCCATTGTCAATGCTCTGGTAAGAAGCTGCGAGGCAAAAGTGTTTGATTGACTAGGCAAAGCAAATCTGGCCAGGATGAGTGTGTTCCTTGCATCACGGGCAGCAATGTTCTCGTGTAACGCTGCCGCTGGTTGATGGGCCTCTGCAGGATGTTCGTTTTCGCACTCCTCCTCCTCCTCCTCCTCCTCATCTGAGGAGGATATGTAAGGAGCCATTTGGTCCTCGGGAATCTGCAAGCCACGACCCTGTGCCATGTTGTGAAGTGCACAGCAAACCACGACGATTCTGGAGACCCTGGCTGCTGAGTACTGCAGGGCTCCATCTGAAGCGCATCTTCAGCAAACCAGTGGTTTGCTCGATTATGGATCTGGTGGACATGTGGCTGGAGTTGTAGCTCTCCTCATCTTCTTTGGATGGTCTCCTCAACGGCGTCATTAGCCATGTCCTCAGGGGATAGCCCTTGTCTCCAAGTAGCCATCCATTAAGTTGGTCTGGCGGACTGAATAGCGGAGGCACACTAAACTGGCACAGTATGAAGGAGTCATGGCAACTGCCAGGGTACTTGGCACAAACATGCAAAATTTCCTTCTTGTGGTCACACACCAGCTGAACGTTAAGGGAGTGGAAGCCCTTGCGGTTGACAAAAATACCTGGACTGCGATGGGGTCCCTTAAGGGCCACATGTGTGCAGTCAACGATGCCCTGCACCCTTGGAAAGCCTGCCAGATGAGCTAATCCAACCGCTCGCGCCGTGACACTTGCTCGATCCTTGGTGAAATGGATGTGACTGTGCGTGAGGGCAAAGAGGGCATCGGTTACCTGCGTGATGCCAGTGTGTGCGGCCGCCTGGGAGATGCCGCTGATGTCTGCTGCTGATCCCTGGAATGAGCCTGAGGCAAAAAAGTTGAGTGCGGTGGTGACTTTGACGGCCACTGGTAATGCTTGTCCACCTGGTCCTCTGGGCAGCAGGTCTTGCTGTAGCATTGCGCAGATGTCACTCACTACCTCTCGTGAAAGTTGGAGCCGCCTTTCGCACTGCTGCTCAGACATGTTGAGATAGCTGACCCTGTGTGTGTAGATCCTGTTTGGGGGGGTATCTCCTGCGCCGACGGGCTTCCAGGCGCTGGCCCCTTCTGGCCTGTGCAGCCTCAGGTGGGTGAGCAGCAGCCTGGCGCTCCTGCTGCTGCTGCTGTTGCTGGTGCTGCTGTTGCTGGTGCTGCTGTTGTTCTTGGTTCTGCTGGTGCTGCGGCTGGTGCTCGAGCTCCTCTAATGCCCAGATGGGAAGGTAATAGATGGCTCCCATGCTTCTGGTATATGCCTCCATTGAGGAAGCGCTGAGGGAAGGTGGCGAGAGGGGTTTCCCAGGAGGTCACACTGGAGATGGGTGTCAGGCTCCAACCTTCCACAGGTGTGGTTAAGCCTTCTAAAAGTTGCCCCAGACCTGAGACCACTAAGTCCTGCCACCTGCAAATCATGGCTGATCAAGTCTCCTCTTTAATGGTTGACCTGCAGTTGATAGTCAGCAATCCAATAGTGCTCCCGCCAGGTTTCACCGTCGTGTTTCCCATCAGGCGTGTTTCACGTGGGAAAAGGGTTAAAATCGCAAGGGCCTTTTAAAATAGGATTATAGAGGCCATTTAGTGCTTGTTAAGGGCCTTAACGACCAGTCCCGCCTGTTGGATGCGGGACGGAGTCGGGACCATCAGACACGCCTGAGTTAAAATTGCTCGGAGTCGGGAACCAGGCGGGGGGGTGGGGTGGGGGGGTCCCGCACGCCAGTTTTTGTGATTTTAACCCCCCACACGCCTCCAATCCCGCCTCCATGGCTCAATGAAAATCCTGCCCATACTCTCTGGAGTTTAGAAGAATGAGAAGTGATCTCGTTGAAACATACAAGATTCTGGGGAGGAGGCTTGACAGGGTAGATGCTGAGAGGTTGTGCCCCTGGCTGGAGGGTCTAGAACTATATGACATAGTCTCAGGATAAGGGG
Source organism: Somniosus microcephalus (assembly GCF_052327205.1). Taxonomy (NCBI): domain Eukaryota; kingdom Metazoa; phylum Chordata; class Chondrichthyes; order Squaliformes; family Somniosidae; genus Somniosus; species Somniosus microcephalus. The sequence continues at coordinate 308,593,712 of NC_140989.1, forward strand.
TTGGCCATTTATGAATGAAATGAGGAGGAATTTCGTCACTCAGACGGTTGTGAATCTTTGGAATTCTCTACCCCAGAGGGCTGTGGATGCTGAGTCGTTGAGTATATTCAAGGCTGAGATAGATAGATTTTTGGACTCTAGGGCAATCAATGGAAATAGGGATTGGGCAAGAAAGTGGAGTTGAGGTCGAAGATCAGCCATGGTCTTATTGAATAGCAGAGCAGGCTCAAGGGCCGTATGTTATCTCCTGCTCCTAATTCTTATGTTCTTATGTTCCAGCAGCGTTGCTAGATGGTGATCATCAGCAGGAACACTGGCTGATTTTGATCTTAAACTTCTTTCCAGCTGGTGCATTACCAAGTTGGACAGGACCCAAGCAACGCTTGGCACTCAAATCTATCCAGTGGATTTATCCTACTGCTTTTTCTTCCTCTGAATTTTTTTACTCAGGATAGTGAAGAATATTTACATTTTGTCCTGGTAGGTGTGGGCAGAGAAATCTAAACAGATATGACAGCTGGAGGTGTTCATACCATGGACTGTCAACAGTTGTAAAGGCCCAACTGGATTTAGATCAATGCTTGAATCTCTTTTGTCATTTAATCACTGCTGCTCTCCACCCTATCACAGTCCTTCCCTTTTGGTGTTTCCTCCCCTACCTCCCTCTCCTTACCCACTTTTTCCCCTGGCTCCGTACTTGCTTTTAAACTGTTAAATCTCTAACACAGGAATGGTACTGGACAAGTAATCCAGAGGCCTGGATAATTGCCACTACAGCAGCTGGGGAATTTCAATTCAGTTAATTAAATAAATCTGGAATAAAAAGCTAGCACCAGTAACGATGCCCATGAAACTATCGGATTGTCATCATAGCCCATCTGGTTCACTAATGTCCTTTAGAGAAGGAAATCTGCCATCCTTACCTGGTCTGGCCTATATGTGACTCCAGACCCACAGCAATGTGGTTGAGTCTTAACTGCTCTCTGAAATGGCCTAGCAAACCACTCATTTGTAACAATGTAACAATTTGTAACAATTGTAACAAAAAGCTACAGAAAATAATAATAAGAATAAAACCCGGCATTTACTTTGGCACCGACTTTGAACACAACAACAACACACCCAGCCCAGTCGACCCTGCAAAGTCCTCCTCACTAACATCTGGGGACTTGTATCAAAATTGGGAGAGCTGTCACAGTCTAGTCAAGCAACAGCCTGACATAGTCATACTCACAGAAACAAACCTTTCAGCCAATGTCCCAGATTCCTCCATCCCACTGGCAGGACAGACCTACCAGAGCTGGCAGTACTGTCGGAAGTGGTCCTGGGAGTCCTCAACATTGATTCCGGACCCCATGAAGTCTCATGGCTTCAGCTCAAGCATGGGCAAGGAAACACCACTTGGAAGAAGCACGGAGAGTAGCAAGGGCACAGAATGTACTCTGGGTGGGGAACTTCAATGTCCAGCACCAAGAGTGGCTCAGTAGCACCACTACTAACCGAGCTGGCCGAGTCCTGAAGGACATAGCTGCCATACTGGGCCTGCGGCAGGTGGTGAGAGGACCAACATGAGGGAAAAACCTATTTGACCTCGTCCTCACCAATCTGCCTGTCGCAGGTGCATCTGTGCATGACAGTATTGGTAGCACTGACCACTGCACAGTCGTTATGGAGACGAATGTCCGCCTTCACACCCTCCATCGTGCTGTGTGGCACCACCACCGTGCTAAATGGGAGAGATTCAGAACAGATCTAGCAGCTCAAAACTGGGCATCCATGAGGCGCTGTGGGCCATCAGCAGCAGCAGAATTGTACTCTACTACAATCTGTAACCTCATGGTCCAGCATATCCCTCACTCTACCATTAACATCAAGCCAGTGGACCAACCCTGGTTCAATGAGGAGTGCAGAAGGGCATGCCAGGGGCAGCACCAGGCATACCTAAAAATGAGGTGCCAACCTGGGGAAGCTGCAACAAAGGGCTACATGCATGCTAAACAACGAAAGCAGCATGCTATAAACAGAGCTAAGCGATCCCACAATCAACGGATCAGATCAAAGCTCTGCAGTCCTGACACATCCAGTCGTGAATGGTGGTGTACAAATAAACAACTAACAGGAGGAGGAGGCTCCATGAATATCCCCATCCTCAATGATGGCAGAGCCCAGCACATGAGTGCAAAAGACAAGGCTGAAACTTTTGCAACCATCTTCAGCCAGAAGTGCCGAGTAGATAATCCATATTGGCCTCCTACTGAGGTCCCCACCATCACAGAAGCTAGTCTTCAAACAATTCGATTCACTCCACGTGGTATCAAGAAATGGCTGAGCACACAAGATTCAGCAAAGGCTATGGGCCCCGACAACATCCCGGCTGTCGTGCTGAAGGCTTGTGCTCCAGAAATAGCTGCACCTCTAGCCAAACTGTTCCAGTACAGCTACAACACTGGCATCTACGACATTTGAAAACTGCCCAGGTATGTCCTGTCCACAAAAAGCAGGACAAATCCAATCCGGCCAATTACCACCTCATCAGTCCACTCTCATTCATTAGCAAAGTGATGGAAGGTGTCGTCGACAGTGCTGTCAAGCGGTATTTACTCACCAATAACCTGCTCACCGATGCTCAGTTGGGTTACCCCAGGACCACTCGGCAATGGGAATTAGGGGGAACACGCGCCACTGACTGGAGTCATACCTAGCACAAAGGAAGATGGTTGTGGTTGTTGGTGGTCAATCATCTCAGCCCCAGGACATTGCTGCAGGAGTTCCTCAGGGCAGTGTCCCAGGCCCAACCATCTTCAGCTACTTCATCAATGGCCTTCCCTCCATCATAAGGTCAGAAGTGGGGATATTCGCTGATGACTGCATAGTGTTCTGTTCCAGTCGCAACGCCCCAGATAATGAAGCAGTCCATGCCCGCATACAGCAAGACCTGGACAACATTCAGGCTTGGGCTGATAAGTGGCAAGTAACATTCGCGCCACACAAGTGCCAAGCAATGACAATCTCCAACAAGAGAGTCTAACTACCTGTCCTTAACATTCAACAGCATTACCATCACCGAATCCCGCAGCATCAACGTCCTGGGGGTTACCATTGACCAGAAACTCAACTGGATCAACCACATAAATACTGTGGCTACAAGAGCAGGTCGGAAGCTGCGTATTCTGCGGCGAGTGTCTCACCTCCTGACTCCCCAAAGCCTTTCCACCATCTACGAGGCACAGGTCAGGAGTGTGATGGAATACTCTCCACTTGCCTGGATGAGTGCACTTCCAACAACACTCAAGAAGCTCATAGAAACATAGAAACATAGAAGATAGGAGCAGGAGTAGGCCATTCGGCCCTTCGAGCCTGCTCCGCCATTCAAAGAGATCATGGCTGATCATCCAAATTCAGTACCCTGTCCCTGCCTTCTCCCCATATCCCTTGATCCCTTTAGCCTCAAGAAATATATCCAACTCTTTCTTGAATATATTTAATGAACTGGCCTCCACCGCCCTCTGTGGCAGAGAATTCCACAGGTTTAGCACTCTCTGGGTGAAGAAATTCCTCCTCATTTCAGTCCTAAATGGCTTACCCCTTATCCTTAGACTATGACCCCTGGTTCTGGACTCCCCGGCCATCAGAAACATCCTTTCTGCATCTAGTCTGTCCAGAACTGACAGAATTTTATAGGTTTCGATGAGATCCCCTCTCAATCTTCTAAACTCGACACCATCCAGGACAAAGCAGCCACTTGATCGGCACCCCATCACCACCTTAAACATTCATCCCTCCAGCACCGGCACACCATGGCTGCAGTGTGTACCATCTACAAGATGCACTGCAGCAACTCGCCAAGGCTTCTTCGACAGCACCTCCCAAACCCGCGACCTCTACCACCGCGACCTCTACCACCTAGAAGGACAAGGGCAGCAGACGCATGGGAACACTATCAACTGCAATTTCTGCTCCAAGTTAAATACCATCCTGACTTGGAAATATATCGTCGTTCCTTCATCGTCGCTGGGTCAAAATCCTGGAACTCCCTCCCTAACAGCATTGTGGGTGTACCTTCACCACATGGACTGCAGCGGTTCAAGAAGGCAGCTCACCACCACCTTCTCAAGGCCAATTAGGGATGGGCAATAAATGCTGGCCTCGCCAGTGACGCCCACATCCCAGGAACAAATAAAAAAATAACTTCTTCCAGTTCTGATGAAAGATCATCGACCTGAAATGTTGACTCTGTTTCGCTCTCCACAGATGCTGCCTGACCTGCTGAGTAGTTCCAGCACTTTCTGTTTTTATTTCTTGAATCTCTTTTGTTGACCAGAAGAACATATAATGGGGCAGAATTTGCCCTAATGCTTCTCTAGAGGGCGAGATTGGAAAATCACTTGGGAAGTTGTTCCATTAGCTCTCAGCCACCCCACCACTTCTGGAATTTCTTGTCAGGAGTGAGGGGAGGAACGAACAAAAGGGAAGGTCTGCGATAGGGTGGCAAGCATTTGATATGATTGCCCAAATATGTGGGGGCGTATTGAAATGAGGTGCGAATAACAGAAATATGTCATTAGATTTACACAATCTATTCCTGGCATACAGTATTGCCACGACATGTGGATTGCGGGGTTTAAATTTTAAATGCCCCAAAAGGAGTTGTAACTGTCACGATCAATTCAATTTCCCAGTTCTGTGAATTCTAAAGTGGAAAAATTGGGTTGGTTTGTGCCTCTCGTTAGCGCCCCGGGGTACTAACAGGGTGCAAATCCCCTAGCGCCTAGGCACGGCGCAGCTAACACCTCCCACGAAATTCAGTGAGAGGTTAGCGGCAGCGGTAGCCAGTAGCACTGCGCCGCCGGCGATGACGTCATCACCATGCGCAGCATCCCGCTTGCGAACGTCAGTAGTAGTGCCCCAAGAAGGAGCTGGAGCGCTTCCAAAGGGGGTGCCACACAATTTTTCCCCTTAAAGATTTGAACTGAAATAGCAACTCTCAATGCTTATTGCTGTGATTTTCCTCCCTCCCCAAATTAGGCTACCCAATACATTCAGGAATCCCATGGGAGCCCAACAAAATTATTATAATGATACCAGGAAGTCAGCTGGGGCTAAGGGCACAGGCATGGGGTGAGCAAAAGCCCCATCCCACATAAGCTGCCTGTTTAGCGGCTGGGCAGAAACCTGCCCTGGTGTAATCAGCCTTTAAGCCTTATTATCGAAGAACAAATAGCTCACGTCAGTTGATGCCAAAACTTCAACTGGTGCAATAGTGTCAATAAGTAGCTTCAACCAGAACAAGAAATGATCTATGCATGCTGATTAGTGTATCTTAACCAATCAGAATGATAATAAAATAATGTAACCAGCTAACGCTAACCAGCAATGCTAACAAAGCAACGGGACCGTGGTGCCAATCGACATCAATAAAAATTACATTTATTTTTAACAGTAAAATGGAACAAACGGTCTAAAGAACTACAGCAAACCTTAACTAATAATGTGAAACCCAGCTTCATGAACTGAACAGGATGTGCTCAGGAAAATCAACTCCCGCTCCATCGCATAAAAGAGCCTTTTTAAAATTTATTTTTTGACTGTGGGAGACACTGGCTTAGAAATTAGTTTCTTTCAGACTGCCGGTACAAACTGGGCACAGGGCGCACTGTTAGCGCCGTGGCAGATTAAGCCTTGAGCCTCGTTTAAATGGGAGTTGCGGAAGCATCCTTGGGATTGGATACTATTCAGGTCCTGTTACAGGCTGCTTCATTATTGGAGGAGTTCTAAATGGAGCAGAACACTGTGGAATTGTCAGCAAATACCCAGCTCCTGACTTTATGATGAATGAAAGGTCGTTGATGAGGAAGCTGAAGATAGTTGGGCCAAGGACACTTCCCTGAGGAGCGCTTGCAATACTGTCCTGGAGCTGGCCTCTGATAGCCACAACCATCTTCCTTTGTGTTAGATATGACTCCAGCCACTGCAGAGGGAGGGCTGTTATCCCTTTGACCTCGGTTTTACTGGGATTTCTTGGTGCCATACTTGGTCGAATGCTGCTTTGATATTGAGGGCAGCTACACTCAACTTCTTCTCGCATTCAGCTCTTGCTTCCACATTACGGTCAAGACCATAAGGAGGTTAGAAGCCAAGTGATTCTGGCGTTGGTGAGTAGGTGTCACTTGATGGCACTATTGATAACTCCTTCCAGCACCTTACTGATGATTGAGGGGAGGCTGAAAGGCTGGTAACTGGCTGGGTTAGATTTATCCTGTTTTTTGTGGATAGCAAATACCTGGGCAAAGTGCACATTGTCAGGTAGATGCCAGTGTCATAGCTATACTTAAAAAGCTTAGTTACACGGTGGTCGTTCTCGTGCACAGGTCTTTAGATACCAGCCAGAATATTGTCAGGGCCCATTACCTTTGCTGTTTCCTGTACACTCAGCTGCTTCTCAATGTCACATGGAGTGAACCAAATTGGTTAGACACTGGCATCTGTGATCATGGTTACAGGACAAGGCTGAGTAGAATCATTAATTCAACACTTTTGGTGGAAGATATTTGCAAATGCTTGTATGGCATGGGAGCAGTGTGGAAGTGTGCAAGTTTTCCAGTTAAAAACATTTTCAGAGGGTACTGTATTTAATTGGGAGTTTGTGCTAGTTTATTTTTAATATGTTAAGAAAAAGCAGCATTCAGCACAGTTTTCTTATATTTTATCTTGACTCTGTATAATTAGTTAACTCTCTTCATGAGGGTGAAATTTTGTATCTTGACACAGCTACTGATCTGTTATAAGAAATTTGTTCAGATTTGATGACAGACAGCAATATTATGGGGCCAATCTTTATCTTCTTAATCCCCCAAATATAAAGCTGGTTTTCGCTCCCACTGCATATTCCAGTTACGCCGGGGCAGGCACCTGAAAATCCTGCAGGCGGGAGCTTCATTAGCGTATGCAAATGTGGCCCAGGAAAGACACCATGCCATTTTGCAGCCCACAGGCATGCTGGACGCCGGGTTCCCAGAATGCCTGTGGAGACCTGGCAAGTTGGAGGCCTCAGGTGAGCCTCCAGGTGGAAGGACCTTCAAAGAGTTTAAAAGTAAGTGGACCGTGCTTGAGTTTCCAGGGTCAGGGACTTTGACTATGCAGGTGCCAGTGTCGGTATGGGAGTATAAGATGCATGCTGGATTGCCACATGTAGACGAAGCCAGTAGAACTGGCTAAGAAGTATTGAGGAAATTTAAGCTGGCTCCCTTTATAAGCAGGTCAACTTAAATTGTCAGGCAGCAGTTATTATGTCCGTGTATAATTGAGACACGGACTGCAGGAGTTGATTATAACAAGTCTTTACTGAATGGAGACAACCTGGAAACTGAAACTACAGAAGCCTACTAGGGCCTTTTATACAGGGGTGGTCACTGCCGGTACTGCAGTCTGAGACCAGTTATTCTCTTAAAGGTACATACACAACAATTCCTTCCCTTTTAGATAAACAGTACATAACATTCATTTAACAACTAAATAATAACTATTTACAATTACGGTTGCTAGATACATTGGTTGAAGTTAAGCAATTATAAGTTCAGTCTTTGAGGAGGCTTCCTGATTCTGTCTGGAAAACGCCTCTTTGGGATATCAGGTTCTTCTGGCAAGGTTGAGTCGGGATCAATGTCGTTGTTTGGTTCGTCTGCTTCCAATATCATCGATTCTGCGGTAGATGCAATTGGTACTTTGGTTTCATTGCCAGGTGTATCAGATCGTGGTGTGGAGTTGACGTTTTCCAGTGACTCTAGAATCTGGTCAGCATGGCGTCTTACAATGCTCTCTCCAACGTCCACGGTATACATTAGAGGTCCTTGCCGTGTACAGATCGTTCCTGGCTGCCATTTCTCTGTGCGGTAGTCCCGGGCCAAAACTGGTTGACCTATCTTAAAACTCCTGGTCGGCCTTTCATTCATATTCTGAAACTGCCTGTTCTCCACATCTCTTCTGACGTTTGGCTTAACCAAATCCAAGCGGCATCGTAGTCTTCGATTGAAGAACATCATGGCTGGAGTTTGGTTGGTAACCGCATGTGTCGCATTCCGGTAGGCAAACAAAAAGTTATCCACCTTGTGTTGTAGGGGTATATCTTCATTACACATTGCCTTGATAGCCTTCTTGAATGTTTGAACAAACCTCTCAGCCAATCCATTAGTGGCTGGATGATATGGGGCGGATGTGTAATGCTTAACACCATTGTTCTTTAAGAACCTCCGGAACTCTTCAGACACAAACTGTGGTCCATTGTCAGAGCAAATCTGTTCAGGCAGCCCATTCCTGGCGAATATGGTTCGTAAGTCTATGATAGTTTTTTCTGTGGTGGTTGAGGACATTTTTATTACCTCTGACCACTTTGAATGTGCATCCACCGCATTTAAAAACATCGAGTCCATAAAGGGACCAGCAAAATCAATGTGCACCCTTTGCCATGGAGATGAGGGCCACTCCCATGGATGTAGAGGGGCTTGTGGTGGGGCGTTTTGGACCTTCTGGCATCCTGTACAGCTCTTTGTCATCTCTTCGATTTCTCTATCGATTCCCGGCCACCACACAAACGCTCTGGCTAAGTTCTTCATTTTTACCCCTCCCAGATGACCCTCATGAAGCTCATTGAGCACTCTATCCTTCAATTTGGGTGGAATTACTACTCTGGATCCACACATCAAGGTTCCTCTGCACACTGACAGCTGTTCTCTTCTCGGCGAGAATGCTGGCAGCAGTGGTTTGCCATGTGCTGGCCATCCCTTCACCGTTAAATCATAGACCCAGGAGAGTGTCGGGTCATTTCGTGTTTCCTTTTCTATGTTTGCATTCATCACAGGGAGACATTCGACTATGGTCGAGTGGAATAACTCCACTGGATCCACTGCCAGTTCTTCTTCCACTGTCGGCAACGGTAGGCGCGACAATCCATCAGCATTCCCATGCTGTTTAGCTCCTTTGTACTCGATGTCATATTGGTGTGCCCCTAGGAAAAGGGACCACCTCTGTAGCCGTTGTGCCGTCATTATCGGTACGCCCTTCTGAGGGTTGAAAATGGAAATGAGAGGTTGATGATCAGTTAGTAGAGTAAATTTCTGACCGTGCAGGTAGTGATTGAACTTCTTCACCCCCCACACCAGGCTGAGGGCCTCTCTGTCAATCTGGGCGTAGTTACGCTCGGCTGAAGTTAACGAGCGTGACGCAAAAGCTATCGGCCTCTTTGAACCATCAAGGAATTTATGTGACAGTATCGCCCCAACACCGTAGGGAGACGCATCACACGCCAGTCTTATCGGTAGTGATGGGTTGTAGTGAGCCAATACTTCTCTTGAAGTGATTAGGTCCTTACTCTTCTGAAAGGCCCGCTTACATTCATCGCTCCATTTCCATGCTACTCCCGTTCATAGTAGGGCGTTCAGTGGATGCAGAATTGTGGACAAATTCGGCAAAAACTTATGGTAGTAATTCACCAATCCGAGGAATGACCTCAGTTGCGACACATTTTCAGGCGCTGGAGCCTTAACTACTGCTTCAATTTTGTCAGGGGACTTATGCAACCCCTCTTCATCAATCACGTGGCCACAATACAATAGCTGTTTCTTAAAAAACTCGCACTTAGGGCGATTGGCTCGTAGCCCATGTTCACGTAGTCTAGTGAGCACCTGCTCTAGGTTGGCAAGGTGTTCACTGTCATCTTCACCTGTCACTAGGATGTCGTCCAAGTAACACTGAGTCCCCGGAATCCCTTGCAGGACTTGTTCCATCGCTCTTTGCCATATCGCCGGAGCTGATGCTACTCCAAATACCAGTCGATTATACTGGTAAAGACCTTTGTGAGTGTTTATCGTGAGATACTTCCTAGAGGATTCTTCAACCTCCATCTGCAAATATGCTTGTGCTAGGTCAATTTTTGTAAAACGCTTCCCTCCAGATAGTGAGGCGAAGATATCTTCTATCCTTGGAAGAGGATATTGTACTGTGTGAAGGACTGGGTTCACCGTCACCTTGAAGTCCGCACAGATGCGAACCTTCCTTGGCTCCTCAGACTTATTGTTTAACATTTTCTTCATGACAGGAACGATGGGTGTCGCCCACTCGCTCCAGTCTACCTTAGATAACACGCCTGCCTTCTCCAGATTCTCCAGCTCTGCCTCGACGACTGGGCGAATTGCATATGGTACCGGTCTTGCTTTGAAAAACTTGGGAATTGCATTCTCCTCTATTTTTATCGAGGCGGTTACGCCTTTAAGAGTGCCCAGTTCTTGTTGAAATACCTCTTTGGCATCAGCTAAGATTGTTGACAATCGTCCAGGAGTGACGTCGTCATCCTTTTTACCAGCCACCGTCAGTGCCTGAATGGAGTGCCAGTCTAAACTTATCTTTCTGATCCATTCATGTCCCAATAACGGTGGTCCACCATCTTGCAGAATGTAGAGATACAATTTCCGCATTTTCTTGCCGTTGTATTTGACAGGCACCCTTATTTTTCCTCTGGGGTATACTTTTTGCCCTGTATACGTCCTCAAGACAATGGATGTCTCTCTCAAGGGTATGTGTGAGAATAGCCGCTCGTAGTCTCGTCGATTCATGATGGTTAGAGCTGATCCTGTGTCCAATTCCATTTTGACTTGGGACCCTGCTATCGTGAGGGTGAACCAAATGGTTCGGTGATCCTCTTTTGCGATTACGTTGTGAAGTTTGAGACAGCTTAGTCTCTTGTTCCCGGATTTACTATCGCTCATCTGGTCTTCGGAACTACTGTCCGTCATCTTTTGTACTTTCCTGTACGGTTCCTTAGTAGCCTTTTTGTTGTCATTGGTCTTCTTCCCAGACCTGCAAACTCATGCAATGTGTCCCATCTTTCCGCATTGCCTGCATATTTTGTCCTTGGACCAGCAGTCCTTCTGGTCATGGTTTGTTCTGATTCAGCGATAACATTTTGCAAATCCCCATGTCATTTCGTGGGTGCCGTATTCCTGTGGCTTTTGTTGTATTTCCGCAGCTCCCCTTGCTGCTGCTTCGTACGATACTGCCACGCTGAAAGCCTTATCTAGCGTCAGCTCTTTCTCTGAGAGTAACCTCTTCTGGGTTCCTTCACTCAGGAGTCCACAGACAAATTTGTCCCGTAAGGTATCTGCCAGTCCTGCTCCGAACTGGCAGTGCTTTGATAGCTTGCGTAGTTCCGTAAGGTAATCAGCATTGCTCTCATCTTTATGCTGATTTCTCCTGTGGAATTTAAATCTTTCTGCTATCAGCAGCGGTGTAGGATTTAGGTGTTCCTGTAGGATAGCAACAATTTCGTTAAAACTCTTCGCCTTCGGTTTGGCTGGAGTAATCAGGTCCCGCAATAGGCCATACATTCTTGCGCCCATTAAATTTAGCAATACCGATGCCTTTTTCTCATCAGCTATTTCGTTTGCCTCGCAATATACCTCGACTCTTTCCACATACGTGGTCCAGTCTTCTATTGCATTATCGAAGGCAGTGATATCGCCAGTCTTTGGCATCTTGAAAATCTAAGATGGCGCCTCCCGCACTTTGCCTTCGTCCCCGATGGATCAAAATGGCGCCTCCCGCGCTTTTCCTTCTTCCCCGCCGAGTTAAGATGGCGCCTCCCGCGCTTTCCTGCCGCTGCCGCTGCTGCCAATGCTGTTGCTGGCGATTATATTTATTTTTCTATCGCGCTTCAATATTTGCTCCGTTAATTGAAGAACCATTCCCGTCATGGAGCGGACCCTCTGGGACACTTCCCTCCCTCTTCTTAGGTCCGAACGCTGCCCGGCTGCGAAGCACCGGCCGCGCCCTGTGTGCTCCACCCTCTCTCTCTCTCTTTGCTTCCCGACTCGCTGCCCGGCCCCGTTGCAGAGCCACCTGATCGAGCTCTAGCCCGCCGCAACCCAGGAAGGATCAATGCGCGACCTGCCACCAGCCCGATTAGCTGGGAAACCACAGACTGGAGACCAAGCCTGGCTCTCGACAGTCTCTCCTGCACTTTTCAATTCGATGATTTGGAGGGCGGTTGCCCACGGTCGACGCCCGTTTCTCGAGTTTCTTTGGATTGTTTTTTTTTCTTTCTTCTGGCTTCGACCTTCAATAACGTCGTCTGTGGTGCTGCCGAGTTGCAGGTAAGTTCGTTTCTTACTCGTCGCCAGTATTATGTCCGTGTATAATTGAGACACGGACTGCAGGAGTTGATTATAACAAGTCTTTACTGAATGGAGACAACCTGGAAACTGAAACTACAGAAGCCTGCTAGGGCCTTTTATACAGGGGTGGTCACTGCCGGTACTGCAGTCTGAGACCAGTTATTCCCTTAAAGGTACATACACAACAGCAGTCTTCTGGAATCTTCCAGGCCATGACCCAGCCTGCACACCCCTGTGGGACTCACCTCCATTGCTTGTTTGTACCGGATGTTGGTATAGAATCATAGAATGGTTACAGCACGAAAGAAGGCCATTCGGTCCGTCGAGCCCATGCCGGGTCTCTGCAGGAGCACTTCAGCTAGCCGCACTCCCCCGCCCTTTCCCCGTAGCCCTGAAAATTTCTTTCCTTCAGATACTTATCCAACTCCCTTTTGAAAGCTGTGATTGAATCTGCCCCCACCACCCTTTTAGGCAGTACATTCCAGGTCTTAACCACTCACTGCTTAAAAATGTTTTTTCTTATGTTGCCTTTGGTTCTTTTGCCAATCACCTTAAATCTGTGTCCTCTGGTTCTCGACCCCTCTGCCAAAGGGAACATCTTCACTCTATCTACTCTGTCAAGACCCCTCATGATTTTGAACACCTCTATCAAATCTCCTCTCAACCTTCTCTGCTCTAAGGAGAACAACCCCAGCTTCTCCAGTCTATCCACATAACTGAAGTCCCTCATCCCTGGAATCATACTTGCAAATCTTTTCTGCACCCTCTCTAAGGCCTTCACATCCTTCCTAAAGTGCGGTGCCCAGAATTTGACACAGTACCCCAGTTGAGGCCAAACCAGTGTTTTATACAGGTTCATCATAATTTCCATGCTTTTGTACTCTATACCTCTATTCATGAAGCCCAGGATACTGTAAGCTTTTTTAACTGCTTTCTCAACCTGCCCTGCCACCTTCAATGATTTGTGCACATATACCCACAGGTCTCTCTGTTCATACATCCCCTTTAGGATTGCACCCTTTAATTTATATTTCCTCTCCTCATTCTGTCTACCAAAATGTATCACTTCACACTTTTCTGCGTTAAGTTTCATCTGCCACGTGTCTGCCCATTCCACCAGCCTCTCTATGTCCTCCTGAAGTCTATCACTCTCCTCCTCACTGTTCACTATACTTCCAAGTTTTGTGTCATCTGTAAATTTTGAAATTGTGCCCTGTACACCCACGTCCAAGTCATTAATATATATCAAGAAAAGCAGTGGTCCTGGGGAACACCACTGTGTACCTTCCTCCAGTCCGAAAAACAACCATTCACCATTACTCTCTGTTTCCTATCACTTAGCCAATTCCGTATCCATGCTGCCATTGTCCCTTTTATTCCATGGGCTTCAACTTTGCTGGCAAGCCTATTATGTGGCACTTTGTCGAACGCCTTTTGGAAATCCATGTACACCACATCAACCGCATTGCCCTCATTAACCCGCTCTGTTACCTCATCAAAAAACGTGATCAAGTTAGTTAAACATGACTTGCCTTTAACAAATCCATGCTGGCTTTCCTTAATTAATCCACACTTGCCCAAGTGACTGTTAATTTTGTCCCTGATTACTGTTTCTAAAAGCTTCCCCACTACCGAAGTCAAACTGACTGGCCTGTAGTTGCCAGGTTTATCTTTACACCCTTTTTTGAACAATGGTTTAACATTTGCAATTCTCCAGTCCTCTGGCACCACCCCCGTATCTAAGGAGGATTGGAAGATTATGGCTAGTACCTCTGTGATCTCCTCCCTCAATTGCCTCAGCATCCTAGGATGCATCCCACCTGCTCCTGGCATCTTGCTAGCATATAGAATGGTTAGTGCTCAGGAGGCAGGACCAGCAGGAAATCCGGTAGATGACGCCATGCCAGCAGCCCTGACATTTTTTTGATTGCCAGAAGTTTCATCCAACTCTGCTCCCACAAGAAACTTGTATTGCTAGATCTTCTGGGTGCACATCCAGCAATATTGGGTCCCACCCGATGTTCCACTCTACGCCAGATTTTTGGCCAAGGTATGCGACTGCTCTGAAAAAATCTGAAGCCACAGTTCTACTTACAGAAATTGTCGTCAAGCTGCTTGCATGAGAAAAAGATGTCAGAAAAAGCCAAACCATAGAAGGCACCACCAATCAGTTGAATTCCCTAGAACAGTTGATTAGCCTCTGCAATTCCAGCAGTGTGTGGAGAACACTGAATGAAGAAAAATTATTTTACCAATTTTTTCATTTCTGATATCCAATAACATGAAAAGAAATATCTTGTAGTCTATGCACGAGTGTCCGAGCCCACGCAATTATATTTTAGCATCAAACTGCTTTACATACCGTATGAAAGTTATATTGCTTTTTGAGAAATCTGTTAAATTATATAATTTAACAATCATTACAATGTAAAGTTACAGAACATTTTTGCAAGCCCCAAAAATTGCTAATGACAAAACTTTCCTCTTAGGGACCTTCATCATGATTTCAAACTCAAAGACAGTATTAGTTTTCCTTGCAACCAAATTTTACCAGATGCTGATCAACAGAACTGATCAAAGTATGAACATAAGTTGCACAAAGGAATTTAAAAATGGGCAGCATAAATCTTATAATTAAGCCTTCTCCAGATACCTTTTCTCTCATGCCCAACACAAAAGCCATCTTCTGTAAGTACCATACTTCCTGTGAACTAAAGTGGGACCTGGTGAGCAAAGTTAAAGGCATTTCTCAGAAAAGGAATAGTCACCCAATTCCTACTGGCTATAGTATTTCTTGTAATTATATAGGTGTTCCTACCTATGTAATCACATCTTGCCTCTGTGTCTGTTGTGGGTAGTGTTAGAAACTAGGGGTGCTTAAAAATGTATATGGCTATGCGAATAATACTGTGTTTAAATGATTGTATGTTTCTGCTTGAGACAAGGGGTTAATGTATAAGTTGTGTTTTACTGGAACTGTGTAAGTTTTGTTTTCCTGGAGGTTTGTATTAGACTTTGAGAAAAAATGTCTTCAGTTAGTTCGATTAGATGAGGCATAACATTCCACACACGGGCCCACAGTATGGCCTTGTCAGCTAACAACAGGCTAGCTGTCTATTGTTTGTAAGTTTAGGATTTTGACTCTGTTGTGTCTTTAATTTGGCCAATGAAGGCCCAACTTATGTTTCTTCCATTATTACTAATAACGATATTATAATTGTAGTGCATGTAACTTTAAGAGAGGAACTATCTTTTACAGCCCCTGTATACTGCAGTACCAGTAGTGACCACACCTGTATATAACACCGTGTAGTAATTTGTACAGTTAGTTCCAGCATACCCTCTGTTCAGTAAACACCTGTTATTACCGTTCTCCTGCAGTCCGTGTGTTATTGATACGCGGACACTACAGTGGCAACGAGCAGGTTCAAACTCACCTGCAGTACTGCATCACCTCACGGGGATCCATCCCTGAAAAGAAGCTTCTTGGAGGTCGAAGCCAGAGCAACGGGCGTCGACCGTGGGCAACCGCCCAGTGATCCATCAGAGTTCAGAGAATCGCAGGGGAAGCTGTGGAGAGCTGGGCTTGGTTCTCCAGTCAAGGTGTTCCAGCAAATCGGGCTGGTAGCAGGTAGTGCGCTGACCCTTCCCGGACTGCGGCGGGCTAGAGCTCGATCGAGCGGCTCTGCAAGGGGGCCGAGCAGCATCGTCGGGAAGAAAAAGAGAGAGGGTGGAGCGCACAGGGCGCGGCTGGTGCTCAAGAGCCGGGCAGCGTTAAAGAAAATTAAAAAGGGGGAAGGAAAAGAGACGCGCAGTGGACAGCGTCGAAGAAGAATAAAACTAAGAAAATTAATTAACAAAAGAGAGACGCGCAGAAAGCCGCGGGGCGCCGCCATTACTATTTAGAATGCTAGGAGCAGCATTGGCAGCAGCGGGGGAAGAAGGAAAAGCGCGGGAGGCGCCATTTTAATCCATTGGGGAAGAAGGAAAAGCGCGGGAGGCGCCATTTTAAACCACCCAAGATGCCGAAGAGTGGCAGCATCACTGCTTTCGACAACGAAATAGAAGACTGGACCACGTATGTGGAAAGAATTGAAGTGTACTGCAAGGCAAATGAGGTGGCCGATGAAAAGAAGGCATCGGTATTATTGAATTTGATGGGCGCGAGAACGTACGGTCTATTGCAGAATTTAATTACCCCAGCTAAACCAATGGAGAAAAGCTTTGAAGAGATTGTCAATAGCTTACAGGAACATCTAAACCCTACACCGCTGCTGATAGCAGAAAGATTCAAGTTCCATAAAAGAAACCAGCACAAAGACGAGAGTAATGCTGACTATCTTACGGAACTATGCAAGTTATCGAAACACTGCCAGTTCGGAGCAGGACTGGCAGATACCTTAAGGGATATGTTTGTCTGCGGGCTCCAGACTGAAGGAACCCAGAAACGAATACTTTTGGAAAAGGACCTTAAGCTAGAAAAGGCTTTCAGCGTTGCAGTATCCTACAAAGCAGCAGCACGGGGAGCTGCGGAAATACAACAGAAACCGCAAGAATATAGCACCAATGAAATGGCATATGGAGCAGAAAAGTGCTATCGCTGCGGCAGAACAACCCATGACCAGAAGGATTGCTGGTTTAAGGACAAAGTATGCAGGCAATGTGGAAAAGTGGGACACATAGCACGAGTCTGCAGGTCGGGAAAGAAAACCAACACTAAAAGAACTACTAAGGAAAAGTACAAGAAAGTACAAAAGATGACGGACAGTAGTTCAGAAGATCAGAAGAGTGATAATGACTCCGGGAGCAGGACACTAAGTTGTCTAAAGTTACACAACGTGATCACAAAGGAGGATCACCGAACCATTTGGGTCACCCTCATGATAGCAGGGTCCCAAGTAAAGATGGAATTGGACACAGGATCAGCCCTAACAGTCATGAATCGACGAGACTACGAGCGGCTATTCTCACACATACCCTTGAAGGACACGTCCATTGTCTTGAAGACATATACGGGGCAAAAAGTCTACCCCAGAGGAAAAATAAGGGTGCCCGTTAAATACAACAGCAAGGAAACACAGAAACTGTATCTATATATACTACAAGATGGAGGACCACCATTATTGGGACGTGAATGGATCCGAAAAATACAATTGGATTGGCATTCCATTCAGGCGCTAACTGTGGCTGACAAAAAGGATGACGACGTCACACCTGGTCGATTGTCAAAAATTCTAACTGACGCGAAAGAGGTGTTCCAGCAAGGACTTGGGACTCTAAAAGGCGTAACGGCAACGATAAAAATTGAAGATAACGCAAACCCAAAATTTTTTAAGGCCAGACCGGTACCGTATGCGATCCGCCCAGCTGTCGAAGCAGAGCTGGAGAGTCTGGAACATTCGGGTGTGCTGTCCAAGGTGGACTGGAGCGAGTGGGCCACACCCATCATTCCTGTAATGAAGAAATCATTGAGCAGCACGCCTGGGGAGCCGAAGAAGGTTCGCATCTGTGGGGACTTTAAGGTAACTGTGAACCCAGTCCTTCACACAGTACAATATCCACTTCCGCGGATAGAAGATATTTTCGCCTCACTATCTGGAGGGAAATGCTTTACGAAGATTGATCTGGCCCAAGCGTATCTACAAATGGAGGTAGAAGAAGCATCTAGAAAATACCTCACGATAAACACTCACAAAGGTCTTTACCAGTACAACTGACTGGTATTCGGGGTAGCATCAGCTCCGGCTATTTGGCAGAGGGCGATGGAACAAGTCCTGCAAGGGATCCCGGGGACCCAGTGTTATTTGGACGACATCCTGGTTACGGGCGAAAATGACAGTGAACACCTTGCCAACCTGGAGCAGGTGCTCACTAGATTACAAGAATATGGGCTGCAAGCCAACCGCCCCAAATGCGAGTTTTTCAGGAAACAAATCTCGTACTGTGGCCACGTGATTGATGAAGAGGGGTTACATAAGTCCCCAACAAGATTGAGGCAGTAGTCAAGGCTCCAGCACCGGAAAATGTGTCGCAACTGAGGTCGTTCCTCGGGTTGGTGAACTACTACCATAAGTTCTTGCCAAATTTGTCTACAATTCTGCACCCACTGAACGCCCTGCTGCAAACTGGAGTAGCATGGAAATGGAGTGATGAGTGTAAGTGTGCCTTTCAGAAATGTAAATGCCTAATCACTTCAAAAGAAGTATTGGCCCACTACAATCCAACACTACCAATTCGGTTGGCATGTGATGAGTCTCCCTGGCATTGGAGCAGTGCTGTCGCACAAATTCCTTGACGGTTCAGAGAGGCCAATAGCCTTTGCGTCACGCTCGTTAACCTCAGCCGAGCGTAACTACACCCAGATTGACAGGGAGGCCCTCAGCCTGGTGTGTGGGGTGAAGAAGTTCAATCACTATCTGCACGGGCAGAAATTCACCTTACTGACTGATCACCAGCCTCTTGTCTCCATTTTTAACCCAAAGAAGGGCGTTCCGGTGATGATGGTGCAACGGCTGCAAAGATGGTCCCTTTTTCTAGGGGCACATCAATACAAAATAGAGTATAAGGGCACGAAACAGCATGGAAATGCTGATGGGCTGTCGCGCCTGCCGCTGCCTACGGTGGAGGAAGCACCTGCAGTGGACCCTGTTGAGATATTCCATTCGACCATAGTCGAATGTCTACCTGTTACAAACTCAAGTATAGAGAAGGAAACCCGAAATGACCCGACACTCTCTCGGGTCTATGATTTGACGGTGAAGGGATGGCCAGCACATGGCGACTCACTGTTGCCAGCATTCTCGCCAAGGAGAGAACAGCTGTCAGTGTGCTGGGGGACCTTGATGTGTGGATCCCGAGTGGTAATTCCACCCAAGTTGAGAGATAGCTCAATGAGCTTCATGAGGGTCATCTGGGAGGGGTAAAAATGAAGAGCCTAGCCAGGGCGTTTGTGTGGTGGCCGGGAATCAATAAAGAAATCGAGGAAATGACCAAGAGATGCACAGGATGCCAGAAAGTCCAAAACGCTCCACCACAGGCCCTGCTACACCCATGGGAGTGGCCCTCATCTCCATGGCAACGGGTACACATTGATTTTGCTGGTCCATTTATGGACTCAATGTTTTTAATCGCCGTGGATGCACATTCGAAATGGCCAGAGGTCATCAAAATGTCCTCCACCACCACGGAGAAAATTATTGCAGTCCTACGGACCATCTTCACCAGGAATGGCTTGCCAGAACAGATTTGCTCCGACAATGGACCACAGTTTGTGTCCGAGGATTTCCGGAGGTTTTTGAGGAATAATGGGGTGAAGCATTACACATCCGCCCCATATCATCCAGCCACAAATGGATTGGCTGAGAGGTTTGTTCAAACCTTTAAAAAAGCAATAAAGGCGACGTATAACGACAACATACCACTGCAACACAAGGTGGATAATTTCTTGTTTGCTTACCGTAATGCAACACATGCAGTCACCAACCAAGCTCCAGCCA
This sequence comes from Somniosus microcephalus, assembly GCF_052327205.1. Classification (NCBI taxonomy): domain Eukaryota; kingdom Metazoa; phylum Chordata; class Chondrichthyes; order Squaliformes; family Somniosidae; genus Somniosus; species Somniosus microcephalus. The sequence goes on from NC_140989.1 coordinate 308,613,369, forward strand.
TGATGTTCTTTAACCGAAGGCTAAGATGTTGCCTGGATTTGCTCAAACCAAACATAAGACGAGATGTTGAGAATAAGCAATTCCAGCACATCAATGAGAAGCCAACCAGGAGCTTCAAGATAGGGCAACCAGTCTTGGCCCGCGACTACCGAACAGAAAAATGGCAGCCAGGAACGATATGCACACGGCAGGGACCACTAATGTACACAGTGGACGTTGGAGAGAGCATCGTGAGATGCCATGCTGACCAGATTCTAGAGTCACAGGAACAAGTCAAACCCATGCCACGATCATACGCACCTGGTGATGAACCTGAAGTACAGATTGCGTCTACCTCAGAATCAGTGGTATTGGAAGCTGACGAACCAACCAATGACAATGAGCCAGAATCGACTCCGCCGCAAGAACAGGATACTCGAGAAAGGCGCTATCCAGACAGGATCAGGAAGCCTCCTCAAAGACTGAATTTATAAATGATTACTTTCAGCTGATGTATATAGTACAAAGAAAATTGTAATTGTAATTAGTTATTATTTAATTGTTAAATGAATGTTATGTACTGTTTATCTAAAAGGGGAGGAATTGTAATGTATGTACCTCTAAGAGAGGAACTATCTTTTACAGCCCCTGTATACTGCAGTACCAGTAGTGACCACACCTGTATATAACACCGTGTAGTAATTTGTACAGTTAGTTTCAGCATACCCTCTGTTCAGTAAACACCTGTTATTACCGTTCTCCTGCAGTCCGTGTGTTATTGATACGTGGACACTAAAATAATGCTAAGGTAGAATTTGGAGTTTGTTTAACGGAACTGCTTGCGAAGATAATTAAAAGTTAATTAGTATAAAGGACATAGAATAGAAAGAATTTATGGGAGTTAAGGTACCATCTCAGGATGGAATAGTCTGTTAGATTAAGGAGAGACAGTTTGGATGATGGCTGGTTGAGTAAGACAGCTCTGGCTTAGGCCTCTGATTTAATGGCCCAAAGCTGTACCTGGTACATGCACTGGCTGCACCAGGGGCGACAAGACAGGATGAGATAAGAGACTATGGCCTAGAATTTCCGCTCCGGACGGAGCCACTTGCACCAGCGCGATATTCAGTTTCAGCGCCCCAAACGGAAGCGGGGCGCTGCTCGAGGCGCCCCGCGTCCCTCTTGGGGTGCTGAACTGAATATCGCAGCACAACGTGACGCAGCGCCACACGATGCGGCATGGCACGCTGCGGTACTGCAGGCCTTCCTCCCCTTCTTAAAGGGGAGGGGCCTGCACCAGCGCGATCTCCGATCGCAAGTGCCGGCAAAAGAGCCCGGCACCGAGGAGAAGTGCCGGGCACTTGGGACACAGCAGGCACTGCCCGGGAGGGGGGGATCAGGAGACCGGGGAGGGCGGCGCGAGGAGGTGCTGGCAGGCGGCCTATGAAAAAAATGGCCACCCCGCACCTCCCCTTTAATTAGCGCCACTACCGCCACAGGTAGGCCCCCCTGAACCAGTCGCGAATTACGACCGGCGCTACACGGGGGGGGGGGGGGCGCGACCCAATATCGCATTTGGGGCGGTAGTGGAGTGCTGCGCACACCAATGACGTCATCGGTGGCGGCGCAACGCTACAGGCTAACGCCGCCATTAGCGCCCCGCTGAATTTCGCGGGAGGCGTGGCCAGTATCGCTAAAACCACTAAGTGCACCGAATTTCTAGGGCTATAGCTTTGGAAGAAAAGGGCCGGATGAGATAAGGGAAGACAGTCCTCAACATGCTAATTGAAGCGCTCCACTTCTTTCTTAGAGCGCTAACCCTGAATATCGGGATGGTGCGTTCTGCAGTGCTACGCACTGGGCCATGTAGCGCTGCTGCAGGGAGCCGAGGTTATAGCCTGAAATTGTTGAACTCGATGTTGAGTCCAGAAGGCGGTAAAGTGCCTAATCGAAAGATGAGGTGCTGTTCCTCGAGCTTACGTTGAGCTTCATTGGAACAGTGTAAGAGGCCGAGGACAAAGAGATCAAAGTGGGAGTGGAGCAGAGAACTAAAGCTGGGGGTCATGGCCCCTTGGTCCTTATATATTTTTTTTCTTTTTTCCCTTTTTTTCTCTCACATGGCAGCTGTTGATGTTTCTGCCATTGCCATTTACACCTCATCTTGAGTCATCTTTTGTTTCTTAACTTGTCCCATTACCATCTCCTTTTGCCTTGCACCATCATCTCTTTTGTCTTTTAATCTCTCCTGCCTTCCAGCCTATCACAGACCTTCCCTTTGTTCTTTCCTCACCTCCTCCCTTTCCCTGCCTCTGCACTTGCTTAAAAATCTGTTACTTCTCTAACTTTTTCCAGTTCTGACGAAGGGTCAGCGACCTGCAACAGTGGCAATCAGCTGTAAGTGGCTCCCTGACTAGGTGTGAATTATTGTGGCTGGTAGTTGACTGACCAGTTGTAGCTAATATGTTTCTAAAAGATATATGTAAGAAGTCACACAACACCAGGTTATAGTCCAACAGTTTTATTTGAAATCACAAGCTTTCAGAGTGCTGCTCCTTTGTCAGGTGAAGTGGAGAGATGCATAAAGACACAGCTTATATAGTCAGAGAATAATACCAGATGATTACAGGTAATCTTTCTAACTGCCATTTATCACACCTCAGCAGAGAGATACTCACAGCAATCAAAGGTGTGAATGGTGTCCGAACAGGTTAGTCAGGAAAACATTACATCAGGAACAATAAGGTGGGGTCACAAGGGGTCAAATGTTGCAGATGCTGGGGTCTGTATGAAAAACAAAAAACAAACAAAAAAACATTTCTTTTTGCTGGAACTCACAGCAGGTCCGGCCGCATCTGTGTAGAGAGAACAAGCCAACGACGACTCAAGTCTGGGTGACCCTACATCAGGTGGGGTTACATGTAGTGTGACATAAACCCAAGATCCCGGTTGAGGCCATCCTCATGAGTGCGGAACTTGGCTATCAGTTTCTGCTCGACGATTTTGCGTTGTCGTGTGTTTCAAAGGCCGCCTTGGAGAATGCTTACCTAAAGATCGGAGGCTGAATGTCCTCAACTGTCCTCCACGCCTCCACTACTCGCCTTCAAACAGCCGCCTAACCTCAAACAGACCATCGTTCGCAGCAATTTATCCAGCTTTCAGGAGAACAGCGACCACGACACCACACAACCCTGCCATGGCAACCTCTGCAAGACATGCCAGATCATCAACACAGATACCATCATCACACGTGAGGACACCACCCACCAGGTACATGGTACATACTCATGTATGTGTCTACCTCATACGTTGCAGGAAAGGATGCCCCGGAGCATGGTACGTCGGCGAGACCATGCAGACACTGCGACAATGGATGAACGGACACCGCGCAACAATCGCCAGGCAGGAGTGTTCCCTCCCAGTCGGGGAACACTTCAGCAGTCAAGGACATTCAGCCTCCGATCTTCGGGTAAGCATTCTCCAAGGCGGCCTTCGACACACACGACAACGCAAAATCGTCGAGCAGAAACTGATAGCCAAGTTCCGTACTCATGAGGATGGCCTCAACCGAGATCTTGGGTTTATGTCACGCTACATGTAACCCCACCTGACGTAGGGTCACCCAGACTTGAGTCGTCATTGGCTTGTTCTCTCTACACAGATGCGGCCGGACCTGCTGTGAGTTCCAGCAAAAAAAAATGTTTTTTTGTCTGTTTTTTGTTTTTCATACAGACCCCAGCATCTGCAACATTTGACCCCTTGTGACCCCACCTTATTGTTCCTGATGTAATGTTTTCCTGACTAACCTGTTTGGACACCATTCACACCTTTGATTGCTGTGAGTATCTCTCTGCCGAGGTGTGATAAATGGCAGTTAGAAAGATTACTTGTAAACATCTGGTATTATTCTCTGACTATATAAGCTGTGTCTTTATGCATCTCTCCACTTCACCTGACAAAGAAGCAGCGCTCCGAAAGCTTGTGATTTCAAATAAAACTGTTGGACTATAACTTGGTGTTGTGTGACTTCTTACATTTGTCCACCCCAGTCCAACACCGGCATCGCCACACCATGGCTAAAAGATATATATTAGAGGGCTATCTGCTGATGCACAAAGCTGTGAGCACCGAGTTAGGTGAAGATTGAGTTGGGTGAATCTGCTAAACAGAGTGGTGAGAGTGGGAATTTGGTGCAGAGGGTGCCAAGTAATTTAAGCCAAGGTGCAGCAGTAAATATATAAATAATTAGAGTAATTAATTAGATCTAAGGGGATAAAATTAAAATTAACTAAGTAGAGGTAACCAACATTAAAGGGATCCAAATTGCATTAAATAAAAATCTGGTATACATAAATAATTAAATAAAAAATAGAAGTAATGGGGTACTACACTAAAAAAATATATAACATAAACAGATAGACGTTTAAGCATAATGATGGGACAGCTGAGATCCATTGCAATTCCGGTGCCATGTGGGAACTTCAGGACGCTTTGTGTGTCCTGGATAATCACATGTACAGGAAGTGCCTCTAGTTGCTTGAACTCAAGCTCAGGGTTTCTGAGCTTGAGGAATCACTGCAGGGCATACAGGAGGCTGAGAATTTCCTGGAGCGCATGTTCCAGGAAGTGGTCCCTTGCCGCTACAGAGAGTCTAGGAAGATAGTAAGTGGGTGGATATCTGGCAGGGTAGGAATCCTCCGGGAGTGTGGCACTCTCACAACCGGTTTTCAGTGCTGACTACCAGTGAGGGTGATGACACCTCAGTGCCTGCAGCTCACCAACTTTATTCATCACGCTCTGGGTATTTTCACACATGCACTCTAAACCCATCTTTGTCTGCCTTGCATTCCCCCCTATCTGATCCCTCATATTTCTGAATCTCTCTTTATTCTAATGCTGTTTGTCTCTCCCAGTCCTCTGTGCACCTTGTATCTCCTCTTTAATGTTTCATCCTGGTGCCCCTCTCCCTGTCAAATTAGTTTACCCTTCCCCCACAGCACTAGTAAATATCCCTGCGAGGACATTGATCTCAGTCCGGTTGAGGTACAACCCATCTATCTTGTACAGGTCCCTCCTGCACCAGAACTGTTCCTGTTCCCAATGCCCCAGGAATCTGAAACTTTCCCTCCTGCACTATTTCTCCAGCAATGCATTAGCCTGTCTTATCTGACTGCTCCTATACTCACTAGAGCGTAGCATTGGGAGTAATCCAGAGAATACTACCTTTTGAGTTCCCGCTCTTGAACTTCCTCCCTAGCTCATGAAAACCCATCTGTAGGACCTCAACCCTTTGGGATTATGATATAGTGGCAATAATGGAGACCAGGATCAAACAAGGGGCGGAATGGGAACTTAATACCACTGGCTACAATGTATGCAGGAAAGATAAGGAAGGAAAAACAGGAGGGGGTAGCAGTATTGATCAAAGATATTGTTACAGCGCTGGAAAGGGATGATGTACTTGAGGTTTCAAAGACCGGAGGGGTGGGGGTGGAGGGAGGAAATTGGATAAAGCTCAAAAATGGGCTTGGGGAGTGCAAAGTGTGATGTGCCCGCGCCCGATCATAGTGGTGACTCACGATTCAGAATCCCGATGCTCTGCTCGTGTGGTTTCTTGTGGAAACATGGCTCTCATTATGTGAGTGCTAGTTACGAGTGGTGGGGTTGCTGAGGGGGCTCATCAGCCAGAAGTAGAGTGGATAGCCCTTGTCTCCGAGCTGCCACCCTCTGGTTTGACGTGGTGGCTGGAAGATTTCTGGCACACTGGACTGGCGCAGAATGAAGGCATCATGACTACTGCCAAGATACCGGGCATCCCGGCTGTCATGAAAACAACTTGTGCTCCAGAACTAGCTGCGCCTCTAGCCAAGCTGTTCCAGCACAGCTACAACACTGGCATCTACCAGACAATGTGGAAAACTGCCCAGCTATGCCCTGTCCACAAAAAGTAGGACAAATCCAATCCAGCCAATTAGCACCCCATCAGTCCAATCCGGCCAATTACTGCACTATTAGTCTACTCTCAATCATCAACAAAGTGATGGAAGGTGTCATTGACAGTGCTATCAAGTGGCACTTACTCACCAATAACCTGCTCACCGATGCTCACTCAGCTCCAGACCTCATTACAGCCTTGTTCCAAACATTTATAAAAGAGCTGAATTCCAGAGGTGAGCTGAAATTGCCTGCCCTTGATATCAAGGCAACATTTGACCGAGTGTGGCAGCAAGGAACCTTAGCAGATAAGAGAAGTAAAAGTAGGGGAACATCTAGGCAATAGTGACTATAATATAATACACTTTAAAATAATAATTGAGATGGACATAAGTATGGCAAAGACCAGGGTAATAGATTGGAAAAAAACTGATTTTGAGGGACTGAGAATAGAACTTGGGAAAATAAAATGGACAACAATATTGGCAAACAATGGCGTAGAACAGCAATGGGAAACATTTAAAATGGAGTTCAATAGAGTCCAGCAAAAATATATTCCACTAAAAAACGAGAACAAGCTAAACACTAATGAAACACCATGGATAAATAAAGCCAAAAGGAAAAAATTGAAGATAAGGAAAGAGGCATACATTAAGTACATGGACAGCAGGGGAGAGCATGATAAGGGAAAATACAAAGAGATTAGGCAAGAAGTCAAAAAAAACAATTAGGAAGGCAAAGAGGAACTATGAAATTAAATTATCAAGGAACATAAAACAAAATTGTAAAATATTTTACAGGCACATCAATAAAAAAAGGAAGGTCAGGATGGAATGGACAGGATAATACCATAGGCAGTGATAAAGAGATGGCAGAAATATTAAGTAATTACTTTGCCTCAGTATTTACCATGGAGAGAATAGGTGGACATGGCATTGGATCATGAGATTAGTAATGAAATAACTGCATTTAAAATAAAAAGAGGAACTATATTAAATAAACTAATCAAACTCAAACAGGAAAAAAAAACCTGGTCCGGATGGATTACATCCGTGCATTTTAAACGAATCTAGGGAAGAGATAGCAGAGGCATTACTACACATATTTAATAATTCATTAGAAAAAGGTGTAGTGCCAGAGGACTAGCGGATAGCTAACATAATAATACCTATATTTAAGAAGGGAGATAGAACATATCCAGGGAACAATAAACTAGTCAGCTTAACATTGGTGGCAGGAAATATAATGGAATCCCTACTAAAGGAGAAAATAGAAGAACATCTAGAAACCAAAAATATCATAATGAACAGTCAGCATGGATTTCAAAAGGGAAAGTCTTGCTTGACCAACCTCATAGAATTTTTTGAAAAGGTAACAGAGAGAATAGACAAGGGTAATGCAGTAGAATTTATCTAGATTTCCAGAAGGCTTTCAATAAGGTACCACATAATAAACTAATGAATAAGGTCAGCGAATGCAGAGTCAGGGGACAAGTAGCAGAATGGATAGCTAGCTGGCTTCAAGACAGAAAGCAGAGAGTAGGGGTAAAGGGTAGCTATTTACAGTGGCAGAAGGTGGGTAGTGGCCACAAGGATCAGTGCTGGGGCCACTGTTGTTCACAATTTATATTAACGATTTAGACTTTAGAATCAAAAACATAATTTCTAAATTTGCAGATGACACCAAACTGCGGGGGGGGGGGGGGGGAGGAGTTAATACTGAGGAAGACTGCAACAAATTAAAGGAAGATGTTAATAAACTTGCAGAATGGGCATATAATTGGCAAATGAAATTCAACACAGATAAATGTGAAGAATAGGGAGGTCGCTTATTACTTGGAGGGTGCGAATCTGGGTGTGGTAGAGGAGCAAAGGGATCTCGAAGTACACAAATCACTAAAAGTAGTGACACAGGTTAACAAGGCCATCAAAAAAGCAAACCAGGCACCAGGGTTTATTTCTAGAGGGAAAGAATTGAAAAGTAGAGAAGTTATGCTAAACTTGTACCGAACCTTGGTTAGACCACACTTGGAGTACTGCATACAATTCTGGTCGCCATATTATAAAAAGGATATAGAGGCACTGGAGAGGGTGCAGAGAAGATTTACAAGGATGATACCAGAAATGCGAGGGTATACCCATCAGGAAAGGATGAACAGGCTGGGTCTCGTTTCTGGAATGGACTGCCTGAAAGGGTGGTGAAAGCAGATTCAACAATAACTTTCAAAAAAGAATTGAATAAATACTTGAAAAGGAAAGATTTGCTGGGCTATGAGGAAAGAGCAGGAAAGTGGGACTAATTGGTAGCTCTTTCAAAGAGCCGGCACAGGCAAATTGGGCCAAATGGCTTCCTTCTGTGCTGTACCATTCTATGATTCATGATCAGTTACATCAATTTCACACCTGAAAATCACGCATAATCAATTAGAATATCTACCCTATATTGGCTCAGATTTTGCTCTCAGTGGCGAAGGAATAGCGCTTGCTGTTCATCTCACCGACAGCTAACTACCCACAGAGTTTTTTCGGGATTGTCAGCAGAGATTTCCCCTAATCCAGCATCTTTTCCAGTGTGGTACCCTCCTCAGGGGATCTGTGGCGTGTGTGAGCAGGACAAGCAACAGCAAGGTTCTTCAACCAATCAGATTGAAGATTCCTAACTGAGACACGCAGGGCTGGATTTTCATTGAGAAGTCGGGTAGGAGGCGGGACTACAACTTTCGGGGTTGTAGTCCCGCCTCCATCGAGTTCTAGCCAACCCACCCAATTTTGACTTGATTGACCTTGTTGAGCCCGCTCAGCGGGCTCAGCAGGCCAATTAAGGGCCACCCGGCAACAGGTGAAGTAACAGATTGATATTTCATCTGTCAAGACCTTTTGACAGTTGAAATATCAGCGTTTCACAGCTGTTTGAAGCTGTCAACCACTGACAATCTGTACACTAAGTTAATTCCTTCCTCTCAGGATGATTTAGAGATCTCCCTGGAACAGAAAGCTGAATGCTGCAATTTTTGACAGCTCGCAGCCATTCTGCTTTCTGTGCCGGTGAGATGAGGGACTCCCGAGACCTGAACGAAGGAAGGCTGTAAAGGTAAGTAAAGGTATGTAAAACTTATTTAAACACTTTACACACACCAAACACACTTACCTTTGCACTCATGCACCCATCACTCACCTGAACACCGGACATCTCGACCCCTCCAAGCCCTTCATCCCGACGGTCCGCCTCCTCTAACTTGGCGTGGTTTGGAGCCGTCGGGAATCCCACACTTCAACATTAAAAATAGGGATTAGGCTAAAAACTGCTTGTTAACTACCTGTTAACAGGCAGTTAATTGGCACTAATCCCCTTCCTGCCTCGGGGAGGTGGGTCCCAGTGCGGGTCGGGTACCCGCCTCCTTTGAAACTGGCATGGAGGCGGGTTGGATGTGGGATGGGTTCGTGCCCCCCGATTTTGGAATTTTAACGCCCCACATGCCTCCAATCCCATCTCCATGGCCCAATGAAAATCCTGCCCGCAGTCCAAACCAGGAAGTATAAAGCAGAAAATATAGATTATATTTAAATGATGTACAGAAAGCAAAATAAAGATTGAGAAATACAAATGGGATTAAGGGACAGAGAAAAAAAGAGATAGACAGAAAAACTAAAAAAATCTCCAATATTAATTTTCTTCTGAGGGAATGAGACTCCACACTTGTAAAATTAATTTTTCAGGGCCAGAGAGGTTGCTCAGCAGTAATTATCACTTATCACGCTGTTAAGAACACACTTACTCCTGAATGCATTAGTCCTAACTTTTTCAGTCATTTTTAGTGCGGAATTAGTGGGCAAGTACAGCAAGTTCATGCTGTTGAAGTCATTTCAATGCAGAGTCTATCGGCAAGGACTGCAACAGCGTGCCCTATGAAGGAGCAGGGTATCTCTGACAGCAACTTCTGGATTTCTGCGTTTAACTGCGCAGATGCATATTCCAGAAGTTGCTGTCAGATTTCCTCAATTATAACGGTGAGTGGGGAGGGGGAGAGATGGGGAGGAGGAGAGAGGTGAGCGCAGATGGCCTCACCATTATTCTCATCATTATATTTCACTGTTTATCTATACATAAAAAGAATTAAGCATCAACAGATTTTCCCTATGTCTTGCAAATTCAGTATAGAACAGGATAGAACCCCATCCAAATCCACCTGTATTGCCTTTCCAAAGAACAGAGATTCAGTATAATATGACAAGACCAAACTATATCCTTCATTTCAAATATAAATAAACTTGAGGTTATGGCCTTTCCAAGTTCTCTAAAGGAGCACATAGCTTTCCAAACTTTCAATTTCAGTCTTTTAGTAGTTAAGGTATCAGAAAACTGGCTTAGATTTTCACCTTGGCCTAGAAATTCAGTATAGCCACGTTTGGGGCGCTACAGCCGGGCGTTCGCTAAATTTTGCGCCCGGCGCAACTTAGCGCCACCTTCACCGATATTCAGTTGCATCACCCCAAGAGATTGCTGCTGCGCTAAAGCAGGCGATGCACGACTATCATAAGGCGCTAAACCGGCGATCTGGGGCACCACCACCGAGGGCGGGCGCAGCGCAGCGCAGGTGCGGCGAGTTGCTGATTGAAGGCAGACACTCTGGCGCCAGTCAGCTCTTAAAGGGGGAGGGTGGAATTGTTTGGCTGCCATGCCCTGCCCACTGCAGCCCTGAAGCGAGGCCTGACCACTGCTGCTTGAACTGTTCAACGCCCAGGACAATGGAGAAGGCCAGGGAGAGAGCGCAGCGCTTCAGCGAGGGTGACCTGAGGGTACTGGTTGGCGCAGTGGAACGCAGGCGCCTTGTCCTCTTTCCTGAAGGTGGCAGGAGGCCGCTGCCCAACGAGTATCGGAAAGCCTGGAGGGAGGTGGCAAACAGGGTGACCTCCAACAGCGTGGTTGGCAGAACTCCAATTCAATGCAGAAAAAAGTTCAACGACCTCACTCGGGTTGTCAGGGTGAGTACCCTTTCCAGTATCCTCCTCATCCCTGCATGTGCACCTCACTTTATGACCAAAGGGACCTGAAAGCCCTAATGCCCAGCCCTCATCCAGCAGCTATGGGACTGTCATAAAAATCACTTGCACATTCAGGACTTTACACACTGTCAGGGCTATTCCACCATGGGAGGCAGTGCAGGCAAGATGAGGGCTTCACACTGTCAGGGCTATTCCACCATGGGAGGCAGTGCAGGTAAGATGAGGGCTTCACACTGTCAGGGCTATTCCACCATGGGAGGCAGTGCAGGCAAGATCAGGGCTTCACACTGTCAGGGCTATTCCACCATGGGAGGCAGTGCAGGCAAGATCAGGGCTTCACGCTGTACTTAGAGGCCGTCCTTTCTCTTGCAGGGCAAGCTGGCGCACAACCGAAGGCAGCAGCGACAGACCGGGGGAGGCCGTCCTGACCTCAAACAGCTCAGCGACCTGGAGCAGCGTGTGGAGCGCATTATGTCAGGCCGGCTGATTGGCCCCATCGCCAGTGGAGATGTCGACCCTGTTCTGCGCCCCAATGATAAGGGCATCACCTTTTTGACCTCTCTCTTTCCACTTGCGCCTCACACCAGCATCCTTTGCCACTATCGAACCAATGCAGTGCATAGCAGCACTCATGCCTCCCTCGCTGCCGCCCTGACCTCACTCTGAAGCAACTCTTGTGCCTCCCTGCTTTCAGATGGTGAATCGCCAGGTGAGGAGGCGGGCCCTCAAGCTGGCACTGTGAGTGAATCGGAAGGCGAGGAGGAGGAAGAGGAAGCCGGACCATCAGTGCCACCCTCAGCCGAGGCAGCCCATGGCCATGATGGGGACACATCTTCCCTGGAGGGGAGCAGGGGGGAAGGGTCGGAAGAGAGTGAAGCTCCGGGGCCCAGCGGGCTGCAGCAACGCGGGAGGAGTGGGGAAGCTCGGCGGCCTTCTCCCCGGAGGGTGAGTGCGGCCTCCAGTCCTGCTACGGTGAGCGCAGAGGAGGTGTGGCTCCTTGCGGAAATGGGCGCCCAGGCTGAGCGCAGGCACACTGAGCTCATGGCTGCAGTGGCAAGGATGCCAGATGCCATAGAGTCACTGGCAAGGAGTGTACAGGAATTCAGGGCAGCACAGGCCAGGAGTCTGCAAGAATTCAGTGCAGCAGAGGCCAGGAGTCTGCAGGACTTCACGGCAGCACAGGCTAGGAGTCTGCAGGACTTTCCTGCATCACAGGCGGCTTCCAGCCAAGTGCTCAGTCGTGCCGTGCATTCAATGGCTGGTGTCATGCAGACACAGACCAGGGCCACACGGGCACTAACTGCTGCCACCCTCGCTGGATCGGCCAGGCATCGCCGGGGCACTCGCCGCGCCACAGCAGCCCAGCAGTCTGTGCTTCAGCAGATTGCTGCGCATGCTGCAGTGCTGGCCCGTGCGAGTGCCAGTGTATCAGCCGACCAGGGAGTGCCTGTGCTCTGTCAGGTTGGCAGCATTCCTGCAGCCAACACTGTCACTCCTCCACTGCAGCTGCCACCACCCGTAGGACAGACTGCTGCCACCCAAGCAGAGTTGGAGCAGTCAGCAGCCGGCCCCTCCAGGCCCAGAGCTGGTCCAGGCCGACCCCCAAGGGCATCGGGCGTCTCACCATCTGACCCTCAGCAGCCTTCCCCCAGCCTTGCTGCAGCCACTGGGGTCCCATTGAGGAGGAGCTGCAGGGCAGGAAGGGGCCAGTCGCGGAAGTGAGACGGATCACCCTCGCAGGGGAAAAAGTAGAAGGTGTGGCCAACTGATTTTTTTATACATGAGGCCGAGACTGTTGTGTTCTTTTATATATGAAGGCCGAGACTGTTGTGTTCTTTTATATATGAAGGACGAGACTGTTGTGTTCTTTTATATATGAAGGCCGAGACTGTTGTGTTATTTTATATATGACGGCCGAGACTGTTGTGTTTGTTTTTTTATAAAGGCCGAGGATAATGGTCATTTTTGTTTAACTGCTTTTTGCATTTTCTGAAGGTTGTGAGAGCCAGTTATGTCTCTGACTGTTTTTTGGGGGGTTTCTCTGAATTAGTTTGTCACGCGGGAAGAGCACAGAGTTTGCACAGTAAAAAATTTTCTTTAATCGCACTGTCCATGTTTGCTTTTGGAAGTATTTGTTGCCTTGACCAGCTGAGGGCTTGCGGAGCAGCTACATTCATCTTCTTTCATTGGCACAAGCCATTCCGAGAGGGGGCCTAGAACCGAGTTGCAATAAGCCGCCGACGGACGGCCCTTGCACTTTGTGCCTCCCTCCCGTGCTAGTGCTCCTCCTCCTCCTCTGGTGGTCCTCCAATGTCTGCTGGCAGTGGCTGAGTCCTGCGGATAGCCAGTTTGTGCAGCATGCAGCAAACTACAACGGAATGGGAAACTCGCTCAGGCGAGTACTGTAGGGCTCCCCCGGAATGATCCAGACAGCGGAACCGTTACTTGAGCACGCCGATTGTGTGCTCAATGATGTTCCTGGTTGCTTGATGGCTGTCATTGTATCGCTCTTCAGCAGGGGTGCTGGGCGCACGGAGCGGGGTCATCAGCCAGGTACACAAAGGATAGCCTTTGTCCCTGAGAAGCCATCCTCGTGGGTGAGGCTGGGCTTCGAAAATGTCTGCCACAGAAGTCTGGCGCAGGATGAAGGCATCGTGGCTGCTGCCTGGAAAGCGGGCATTGACAGCTAGTATGAGCTGCCTGTGGTCACACACCAACTGCACGTTGAGCGAATGGTAGCCCTTCTGGTTGCGGTAATCCTCGGCATTCTCTAGAGGTGCCCGCAAAGCCACATGCGTGCAGTCAATGGCGCCCTGCATCATGGGGAAGCCCGCTAATGCTGCAAATCCCATTGCACGCTCTTGCTGCTTGTACAGGGTCACGGGGAAGGAGATGAACTGACGTCTCCTTCTGAAAAGGGCATGGTCACCTGGCGGATGCAGCAATGTACCGCGAACTGCGAGATGTTGGAAATGTCCTCAGTAGCGGATTGGAAGGAGCCGGTGGCATAGAAGTTGAGAGCCACCGTCACCTTCACTACCATCGACAGAGACGTCCTGCTCCTCAGCTGTGGCTGCAGATCTCTGCGAAGCAGGTGGCAGATCTCAGTGACCACGTCCCTTCTGAATTGCAGCCTCCAAACACACTGCTCCTCAGACATGTTCAGATATGAGAACTGCTGGCGGTATACCCTGGGTGGGTAAGGCCTCCTGTGCCGACGCCTGTTGGCCCTTCTCCATCTGGCCATGACTGGCACTCTCTCACTGCGTCTCTGAGCCCTTTGAATGCAATGCAGTAAGCCAACGTTTCCACCCATTGCAGCCCCCATTATATGTTTCGAATCAAGGCTATGGCACTGAAAGTTAAATCCAAGTGAAAAGCTCTGGCCTGAAGCCACAAGTACCTGTGCGAGCGTTGAGTCAAACCAGAAAGCTCTCTCCCTTTGTCTCTTTCCAAATATCCGTCTCTCACAAAGAAGGAGTGGAGCAAAATGGCTGCCACTTATACTGCAGGAGGAGTCCCCTTTAATTAGCGCCCCCTGCACCCTGCAGCAACTGGGAACCATTCCCCTCTACCAGTCGCTGGGGGTGCCAGGCGCACATAAGGGCGGCGCCACTGAAGTTCCGGTTCGGGGCGCACCAAGGGCGTTGCACCATGAAATGACTTCAGGATCTGCACGCGCAGCTGAGCGGGCACTACGGTTTTGAGCCGCCGTTAAATCTTAAGTGAAGTTCGCGAGAGGCGCAGATCGCGCCGCGCCCGGGTGCTAGCCGCTTAGCGCCCCACTTCTCCTTCTCCTAAGGCGCTAGCGGCTGGCGCTAACAACTGAATTTCTAAGCCCTTGGCCTAGAAATTCAGTGCCCTTAGCACCGATTTTGCGGCGCTAGAGGGCCTAGCGCTGCAATTGGCGCCGGTTCCTAAATTGCCTGGGGCCCTTCCGCGGCGGTAGACCGGTAGCGCTGCGCCGGCACCGATGACGTCATCGGTGTGCGCAGCGTCCCGGTTGCCGTGGTAACCCGGCCCCAAGCCGAAATTCAGTTGCGGCCGCCTCGCCAGTGGCAGCCGCAACTAAGACTCCGGCAAACGAGTGCTGCCGGAGTCTGCGCCGGCGCTTTAAGGAGGCGCGGCGGCCGGCCGCTTTCCCGCCGGCCGCCTGCCCGCAGCTCCCTCCCCGGACTTCTCCCCCCCCCCGGAACAGATGCAAGCCCGGCACTTGTCCGAGGTGCCGGGCTCATTTTTGAGGAGATTTGCGCGGGCCGCGGCCGGGTGCAGGCAGCTCCTCCTTAACGGAAGGAGGAGGCCTGCACTTCCGCAGCCTGCCGCACCGCATCGGGTGCCGCAGCGCCGGAATTGCGGCGCGAAACGGCAGTTAGCGCCCTTTTCCAGGCGCTAAGACCCTTCAGTAGCGCCGGCAGCCGTTTGGGCGCGGCGCCACTGAATTTTTGGCGCGCGCAGGGGACTTAGCGCCGGCACTAATTTCCGGCGCTAAAGCCCTGGCTAAGCCAAAACCCAATTTCTAGGCCCTTGAGTTTAGCCAGCTCTGCAAGGTCAGAGGAGCAACACTATGTCAGGTGGAACACCCACCAGGACCAAGATATACCAGGATTCCAGAAAAGCAGAAAATCCAGCTTGTATATTCTTCCATTATACTAGTTAATAAATTACAAAGTAAGGGGTTAGAGTACAAGAGTAAGGAAGTCTTGCTACAATTGTACAGGGCTTTGGTGAGACCACACCTAGAGTACTGTGTACAGTTTTGGTCTCTTTATCTAAAGAAGGATATACTTGCCTCAGAGGCAGTTCAACGAAAGTTCACTCGACTAATCCCTGGGATGAGAGGGTTGTCCTATGAGGAGAGATTGAGTAGTTTGAGCCTATACTCTCTGGAGTTTAGAAGAATGAGAGGTGATCTCATTGAAACATATAAGATTCTGAGGGGGATTGACAGGGTAGATGCTGAGAGATTGTTTCCCATGGCTGGAAAGTCCAGAACTAGGGGGCATAGTCTCAGGATAAGGGGTTGGCCTTTTAAGACTGAGATGAGGAGGAATTTCTTCACTCAGAGCGTTGTGAATCTTTGGAATTCTCTGCCCCAAAGGGCTGTGGATGCTCAGTCGTTGAGTATATTCAAGCTTGAGATAGATAGATTTTTGGACTCTAGGGGAATCAAGGGATATGGAGATAGGACAGGAAAGTGGTGTTGAGGTCGTGATCTTATTGAATTATCTTATTGAATGGCGGAGCAAGCTCGAGGGGCAGTGTGGCCTAATCCTGCTCCTAATTCTTATGTTCTTAAGTTCTTATCCATGATTCTGTTGGCCCTTGCCATTTATGGACCACGATGATCATGTTCTGTTTTTCTCCAAAGATTATAAAGTTAATTGTTGCACTTTACAATCATGAATTATTAGCAAGAGAAGAGTTCAATGTTAGCAGAATTTTCTGAAAAGTGTACCATCCCTTCCTGTACTGATCAAATCATTTAACTTCTACAGCAAAAGTTTATAGTTTTCTCTTTTATTTCAGAATTAACAGGAATGTTTCATTCTGTATACTTCTTCAATCTTATTTTATAACACATATCTTTAGAAATTTGTGGAAAATATTAGTTCATATTTAAAAGAAAATTTATTTTCTAAAGTGAAAAACATATTTCAAAAGCATTAAAATATGAAAAGGCTTGCGCCATAGATGGTATAAGTCACATGATGGTATATTTTGGATACTTTACAGAATATTATTCACGATACAGCTTAAGCCAAGTTTATTTTTCATCTAAACTTGCATGCAAAAAGAACCAACACTATTTCACAATCTAATGAATAATCATTTTCAATATAACTACAGGGATACATTAGCTGAACAAGTTAAGTACTTCATTTATCTGGGACTCGAAATAAAGGAAGAAATCCAAGCCAAAAACTTAACAGTAATTACCATTAGCAATGTATCCCGTGTCTCCAATATGAAACACAAGAGTCTGTCAGGAGAACCAGACTCCGGCTGTTCAAAATCATCTTATGGTCCATCATATTTCATGAGTGTGAGATCAGTATCTAATTAGCTGCTGAGTAGAATCAATTGCAACCCCCTGAAATAGGAGCTAATACTATCTTCTATAGTCTGCTACCAAGAATTGAACACAAACTAAATTCTGTCAATAGTTAGACTTCAAATAAATCACTATTAAAAATGATGGGGCTGAAAATCCATGTCAGCCACATCACGGCACAAGTACCATGATGTGCTTACCGCCCAGGCTCCTGGAAATTGCCAACCACAAGGATCTCATGAGCACTTGTACGGGCCATAGCAGCCTCCCTCTTCCCATGTTGTAGCTACTATAGGACCACCTCATCAAAGCATCAGAGTAGGTAAAAGAGCAATTCAGAGGCACCAGGGGCTCACACCAAGGTGAGAAATAGTTTGTAGGACTTTCTATAAGCCAGTAAAACACAATGATGTTTGAAATCTGTTTGTGTGCAGAGAGTGTTCGTGTAGTAGTTGGTGATCTTGCAATGTTAGGTGACATGAATACCAATGTTGGTATTTGGGCAGCTGCTGTTGATCATAGGGTGTGAGGACTAGGACCAATGTTGGACATGATTGTTAATACACAGGAGCATGATTATTCAGCTGAAGTTCTCTTCAATGAGTTGCTGCCAAACAGCTTTGGCTGCAGGCAATTGGGGGACTCCTCCTGATTCCTCACCATCCTCCATGGCATCAGTGCCCTTTCTCTCACCATGCTGAAAGTCGTCCTTCAAATGGTGGCTCCACATGTTGCCCCTGTTGCAGAGTAAAGTTATGTAGCACACAGAGAGCTGCTGCCATAAGGGTCACTCTTTCTGGGCTGTTTTGCAGGAAATCACCAAACCTGTCCAGGTATCTGAATCATTGTTTGAGGACTCAAATAGTCCACTCAATAAGGGCTCTAGTTGACTCGTGGATCTGATTGTATGGAATTCCGCAGCCAAACATGGGTTTCCAAGAGGGGATAGTGAGTGTTTCAACCAAGTGTACAGGGGATAGCTCTTGTCTCCAAGCAGTCAACCTTTAACATGGTGTGCAGGGGAAAACAGTGGTAATATGGATGATTGACACAACATAAAAGCACCATTGCAGCTGCATAAACCTGCATGATGCACTGCTGTTCATCATATAAAAGCTTCACATTAATAGAGGGGAACCCTTTGCAATTCATGAAGATGATCGCATTATGGGAAGAAGTCAAGAGTGATGAAAGTGACATGCAAATATGGTCGTCAGCCCTAAAAAGTGATGAAAGTGTTTGCTCTAGAAGTAGTTTAGGGCTACAGTGACCTTAAGTGCAGCAGGCAATGCTGTTGTGGCAGATGCTTGCAGGTCTTGTTACAGATGGTAACACAACTCTATGACAGCCTCCTTAGAGAAGCCAAACCTCCTAATGCACTGTTCCACTGAGAATTGCAAGTATGTTGTTTTGGGCCAAAAAGTTCTACTGGAGCTGTAAGGATTTCTTCAAGCAAACTTTCTTTTTGGTCTCTGTCGATCTGCAGCTCTGTTTGTTCCTTCCTCCTCTGCCTCCTTCTCCCAGAGTGGGATTCCTAGAAGGATTCCTATCAAGAAACAACTGCAATGCCTGTAGCCTCTTAAGAGTTCAGAATCTATAACAACTACAAGCACTTTCAAGTTTGTTAAGGCCAAAAAACATACATGCTACTGCAAGAAAAAATGCCTCCAAAAGCTCTATACAGCTTTACCTGAGAACAACTGAGGATTCTTTTAAATAGCATTTGAAATGTTCGCCACAGGACTTGTACCACAAGTAGCCAGAAGCAGGAAGTGATGTTGGTCAGATGTTATGGTCAGAAATTGTTTCAGACAGTTCTGGCTGCCAGAAATTAGGCCCCAGAAAATCAAGCAAATTGCAAAAGCAACAAAACATGAAGTTTGTGTCTTACTTTCCATTGGTTTTATCATGCATGTAACATATTTAAAAGTTTTCAAACAGAGAAATAGTGCACATATGTTAAGTCCCTAGAATGTAAATAATCCTGTTATAAGTAATTGGCTATACATCTTTTTTAACAAATGGCCAAGTAAATTTTGTTATAATGTAGTTCAAAGCTGAAATGTGAGTTCTTACAACACTATTGATAAAACACCATCAAGAATTTGTAAACCAACAGATGTTAAAACACTACTTCCTATCATTATCCTAATTATATCCTTTTCACAGAATTTGCATATTTTATCTCTACACTTCATTATTAGCAGCTCTGCAATTATTGCAGTTATACTTTCAAAAGAACCTGCAGATCAATTACGCAGTGCTCTATTTTCTACTTTGCTCTGCAAAAGCTAGCAATTTTGGACACACATGCATGAATAAATAAGAGAATACACTTATGAATAGGGCAATAATGCTAATTGTTATTATAAATGCAAAAACATTGTAATAATTGCAACAGTATTCAGAAACACAGCTAATTCCATTAAATCCCATCGTCTATTACCCATTACATTTCATACATATACCACTGACAAAAGAGGGGTAATTTTAACCTAACCCAACCAGCGGGAAACTGATGGGATCGGATAGGATGCCCATTTTACACCCCATCTGATTTTACTTTTCATTGATGGTGGATTAGGTTAACATTACCCCTAGATCTTAAAGTGTAAATTATGTCAAAACTGCCATATAAATTACATTTTCTATCTGCACTGCTCTAAAAAACATGCAATATAAAGTCCAGAGTCAGCAAATATGTGAATATTAGGGCCTTGATTTTCATTGAGCCGTGGAGGCGGGCTTGGAGGTGTGCGGGGTGTTAAAATGGCAAAAACTGGCGGGCGGAACCCCACCCCCCCTCCCCCCGCCTGGTTCCTGACTCCAAGCAATTTTAACTCAGTCGTGTCTGATGGTCCTGACTCTGTCCCGCATCCAACAGGCGGGACTGGTCGTTAAGGCCCTTAACAACCACTAAATGGCCTCTATAATCTTATTTTGAAAGGCCCTTGCGAAGTTAACCCTTTTCCCACGTGAAACACACCTGGTGGGAAACACGAATGTGAAACCTGGCGGGAGCGCTATTGGATTGCTGACTATCAACTGCAGGTCAACCATTAAAGAGGAGATTTGATCAGCCATGATTTGCAGGTGACAGGACTTAGTGGTCTCAGGTCTGGGGCAACTTTTAGAAGACTTAACCACACCTGTGAAAGGTTGGAGCCTCACACCCATCTCCAGTGTGACCTCCTGGGAAACCCCTCTCGCCACCTTCACTCAGCACTTCCTCAATGGAGGCATAGACCAGAAGCATGGGAGCCATTTATTTCCTTCCCATCTGGGCATTAGAGGAGCTCGAGCACCAGCCGCGGCACCAGCAGAACCAGGAACAGCAGCAGCACCAGCAACAGCAGCAGCAGCAGGAGCGCCAGGCTGCTGCTCACCCACCTGAAGCTGCACAGGCCAGAAGGGGCCAGTGCATGGAACCCTGACGGTGCAGGAGATACCCCCCAAACAGGGTCTACAGATGCAGGGTCAGCTACCTTAACATGTCTGAGCAGCAGTGCCAAAGGCGGCTCCGACTTTCGCGAGAGGTAGTGACTGACATCTGCGCAGTGCTACAGCAAGACTTGCTGCCCAGAGGACCAGGTGGACAAGCATTACCAGTGGCCATCAAAGTCACCACCGCACTCAACTTTTTTGCCTCAGGCTCATTCCAGGGATCAGCAGCAGACATCAGCGGCATCTCCCAGGCGGCCGCACACACTTGCATCACGCAGGTAACCAATGCCCTCTTTGCCCTCGCGCATAACCACATCCATTTCACCAAGGATCGAGCAAGTGTCACGGCACGAGCGGTTGGATTAGCTAATGTGGCAGGCTTTCCAAGGGTGCAGGGCATCGTTGACCGCACACATGTGGCCCTTAGGGCACCTCATCGCAATCCAAGTATTTTTGTCAACCGCAAGGGCTTCCACTCCCTCAACATTCAGCTGGTGTGTGACCACAAGAATGAAATTTTGCATGTTTGTGCCATTTACAGGAAACTCTTTGGTATCTGGCACCGACGGGACTGCCATGTTGCCGGTTGATCAAAAATTCCAGATGACAAAGAGGGTTATCTACCGAGGCTATTTTTAACAAAGGAAAATAAAAAAATCAAGAAATGTGCAGTATACAGTAATTGGGTACTCACCTACAGAATGTTGTGTTAAATGGATGGTGGAAGATGCTTGATTAAGTACAGTACTGCCAGTTGAGGGTAATGCAATGCAATGACTACCAACAGCGTGGGAGACACACAGTACCCCTGTAAAATGGCGGATCAGAAGAGACTACTGGCAGCACGGGAGAGTCAGACTCCTGTTACAGGTGTATTGAGGTGTTCCGACTTCCGACAGCGCCAAGAAGCCGAGTAGTGGCAGTTTGGAGAACTACTCCCACCGTGGGAGACTCGGACTCGGCAACATTGTCGGTTATTGAGGTGTTGTTTTGGAGTGAGAATTTTGCTGGTTAATAGAGAATTCCTGATATTTAGGTGCCGTTTAAACGAGAGTTTCCTGTACCCTGGCAGTTGCCATGACTCCTTCATACTGCACCAGTCTAGTGTGCCTCCGCTATTCAGTCCTCCAGACCAACTTAACGGATGGCTACTTGGAGACAAAGGCTATCCCGAGGACGTGACTAATGACGTTGTTGAGGAGGCCAGCCAACGAAGCTGAGGAGCGCTACAACTCCAGCCACATTGCCACCAGATCCATTATCAAGCAAACCATCAGTTTGCTGAAGATATGCTTCAGATGCCTGGATAGATCAGGTAGAACCCTACAGTACTCAGCAGCCAGGGTCTCCAGAATTGTCGTGGTTTGCTGTGCACTTCACAACATGGCACAGCGTCGTGGCTTGCAGATTCCTGAGGACCAAGTGGCTCCTCATATATCCTCCTCAGATGAGGAGGAGGAGGAGGAGGAGTGCAAAAACGAACATCCTGCAGAGACCCATCAACCAGCGGCAGCATTACGCGAGAACATTGCTGCCCGGGGTGCAAGGAGCGCAATCATCCTGGCCAGATTTGCTTAGCCTAGTCAATCAAACACTTTTGCCTCGCTGCTTCTTACCAGAGCTTTGACAATGGCCAAGAACCAGAGGATTCCTAGCACTCTGACCACCATACTGACAGTTGCAAGTATTCGTAAGGCCTCAATGTGGAAGTCCAAATAGCGAAATGACGGACGCCACAACTGCAACATTTGCCATCAGAATTTTTATGTTCAATAACGACGTGATGTCATTTTTTACAATAAACACAAAATTGCACACAAGTGACTACCCTTGTGACAATTTGTGCAGAATTTTCCTCTTACGCGTGCTCCTACATGGTGCCTCCCCTGTGGCTTCAGCAGATGTGGAGGCCCCTTGCTCACTTTCCTGCTGCTCCTGTCTCAACACCTTTGGCGGGGTTGCGAGCCTGTGAGGGCTCGTCAATAGTCTGCTGCTCCTGCGGCTGTGCAGGGGTTGAGACGTCTATCTCACTTGGGTGTGGACTCCGGTGGGGCTCTGACCGAGGGCTCTGCAGTGGCATGGAAGTGTGAGCGCTTGGAGAGGAGCCCCCACTTCCTTCAGATCTGCCACCAACCTCCCTCTCATGGGTCAGGTCCCCCTCGGCGCCTGCAAGTGGCTGGAGAGCACCTTGCTGTACATCAGGGGGGCCATGGGGACCCGCATCTGCAATGGCAGTCCTACTCAGAAGGACTTCCATGAAGGTCTAGTTTCTCTGTTCAATAGATGCCCACCGCTCCTCAAGAGATGTCATTCTATTCTGAACAATGACCATGTTTTCCATACCCTGGCGACTAAGCTCCTCCATGGCCATAGCCATCCTCTCCTCTATCGTAGCCATCCTCTCCTCTACGGTAGCCAGCCTTACCACGGAGGTACCAATCCTTTCCACGGAGGTAGCCATCCTTTCCGTGGTGATGCGTTCATGCGCCAATGGCTCCACAAAGGCTCTGCTCATGTTCGCTATGGACTCCTCCATTCGCTCCACACTTGCAGCGAACCTAGAGACAAAACCTGCCAGAGACTCCTGCATCTTTTGGATGGAGCCAGAGGCAGAGGGTCGACATGCTGCTGAGCCGAGCTGGCAGAGTCCTCCGCCCTCCGACTAGGACTCTCCACTGCTGTCCCTGTCTCCACAATCTGCTGATGCTCACTTGTGAGCTGTGATACACCAGGTGACAACACTACTCTATGTCCCGAAAGTCCCACTGAGGTGTGAGTATCTGCGCTGGTGCTAGGTGCGCTGAATTCTGCTGACGCTGCGCCCTCAGAGGTTGCAGCTTCCTCTGAGGAGTCTGGCTGCTCAGCCTCTTCTTCCTGGCTAGGGGGGACGGATGCTTGTGATGGTCCTGTGGGGGAGTAATGGAAAGAGTCAGAGATGTGATGCAAAGGCTACATGCACATAGCTTTTTGCAGATGCTCATAAGTCCATCTGTTACAGCTTCATAATCATTATCAGCGACTCATGCAATGTCAAAGAGAGAGATGGGAAACCTTTCTGTCACCAGCTTGCTGTGTTACACCCATCTGTCCGTCCCCCATGCGCGAATCATCCTCTATTCCCATCATTTCCAGGACGGCCTCCTCCCAGGGGGTCAGGTGGGCTATTGAGGCTGTCCCTCCTCCTGTCCTGGCTTGCTCTCTTTTGTTGTGAGCTCTCTTTTCCTGCAATGAGGGAGACAAGTGGAGGTTGAGTGAGGATGAAGGAGTGAGTGTAGAGATTGCACAGCATAGATACTTAGAAGGAGACAAAGATGGAGTGAGGTTGCAAGACCAAGGGCCCTCCCTGTGTGTTGTCAGTTGTGTTCAAAGCATCAGAGTTATAGGGAGTGTGAGGGCTGAATGGTCGAATAGTTACGTGAATGTGAGCACAGAGAGAGAGGGAATGGGTAAGGGTGCATGGATGTCAGTGTCAAGTGGGATGTGGAGGAAGAGATTGCAAAAGATGAGTGCTGGTGAGGAAAGGCAATGGGAATCAGATTGAGGGTGATGGGAAATTCATACTCACTTTTCCAGTGCGCTGAAGGTCATGAAATCTTTTCCTGCACTGTATCCAGGTTCTGCGGGTGCTTCCCAAGGAGTTGACCTCCTCAGCCACCTGCATCCACACTGCCTTAGTCTGAGTGTGTGGTATCTTGAGCGGGCCATAGATGGAGACAGACACAGGTTAACTTCATAACATGGTTTAATCAACTCTTGCACATAAAAGCTTCTGCCATGAGGCAGCATAAACAGTACAGATCAGACTTAACTCAGGAGAGCAATTGCCACAGCACCACCTGGTGGATCAGGTTACTCATAACCTCCCAGGTTACTACACTCCTCCGCCCTTAAGATTGCCGTATGCAATTCTTAAACAATAACCCTTACTAGGTACTATGTTTTAATTAACCAGTATGCTCTAACCATGGTTAACCCCTGACTAATTTAACAGGTTTGTATAAGTCTTTCTGGTTGCTTGTGAATCCTTTGTGAACGTCTTAATTCCACTTGTGGTGGATTCTCAGATTCATTCGCACTTGAGATTGGAGTAGTCTCTGATGTTGGTTTTACTCTGTCCCGCTGTGGCCTGGCAGTACCAGTGTCCACTGGCACCTTATAAGCCGTGCTGGGTCCTGGAACAGCCTCCTCTACTGCCCTTTGTTCCATCTGAGGCAGTTCCCCCTGCTGCCGGCTGAAAAGCTGATCCACATGCCGACGAACCCCTCGACCATCCCCTAGTAACACGGAGTATGACACAGGTCCTGTAATGTCCTGGATTAGTCCTGGTATCCATTTAGGTCCATAACCGAAGTTCCGGGTGTACACAGAGTCCCCTATGGCGAAATGGCGAGCTTTAGTATGTTTGTCATGGTACGCCTTTTGGTTTGTTTGTTTTGTCTCAACCTTGCTTTTGAGATCTGGGTGTATCAGGTCTAACGTGCACTGCAACTTTCTCCCCATCATCAACTCAGCCGGAGAAAGCCCCGTGGTAGCTTGGGGTGTTATACGATAACTAAACAAGGCTCTATTGAGCTTGGTCTCCAGGGTGTCACCTGAGCTCTTCCTCATGAGCTCCTTAAAAGTCTGCACGGCTCGCTCGGCTAACCCATTTGAGGCTGGGTGATATGGAGCCGAGGTGACATGTGTGATTCCATTCCTTACCATGAATTCTTTGCTCCCTTCACTAACAAAACACTGTGCATTGTCGGATACAATCATTTCTGGAATACCATGCGTGCTGAAGCTGTTCCTGAGACAATTCAGTATGGCATCAGTCATTGCAGAGCTCACTGGATAAACGTCGATCCACTTTGAGTGAGCGTCAACCAGTACCAAAAACATTTTGCCCCTAAAAGGTCCCGCATAGTCTATGTGAATTCTCCTCCAGGGTTTGCTGGGCCACTCCCAGGGATGGAGTGGTGCCCTGGCAGGCGCTTTCCTCTGTTCCTGACATATAGTGCATGACTTTACCTTTGACTCAATTTCAGCATCCAAGTTAGGCCACCACAGGTAGCTCCTAGCCAGTCCTTTCATTCTAGTCATTCCTGGGTGCGATTGATGCAACTGTTCCATCAAAGTAGAGCGTCCCCGCTCTGGGACTATGATGCATGCTCCCCATAGCACACATCCATATTGGACACTGAGCTCGTGCTGTCTCTGTCTGTATGGCGCGAACTCCGGTCCCTCACGGTGATCTGGCCAGCCTTTCAACACATACTCACGGACCCTTGACAGAACGGGGTCCTTGGCTGTCCAGCCCTGGATTTGCGCTGAAGTCATCAGGGGACTGATCTCCTGATCCAGCATCAGGACGTGCTCCTCAGGGGAAGTACTGCGAGGAGATTTTGAGAGGGGCAGGCGGCTGAGAGCATCCGCGTTCCCGTTTTCCTTGCCGGCTCTGTACGTGATCACATATTCATAGGCTCTTAGTATTACTGCCCATCTCATTATTCTCTGTGATGCCATTTGAGGCACCGCTTTCATCTCATTCAGTAAGCTAATAAGAGGCTTGTGGTCAGTACTGATTACAAACCTCCTCCCATATATGTACTTATGGAATTTCTTTACTCCAAATATAATGGCCAACACCTCTTTATCAAGCTGTGAATAGTTCTTTTCCACAGCTGTGAGCGTGCGTGAAACATACCCGATGGGCCTTTCTGCTCCATCTGGCATGCGGTGGGCCAACACTGCCCCCACTCCATAGGGTGATGCGTCGCAGGACATTATCAGCTCCTTCTTCTCGTCATAATGCACCAACACCCTGCTGGACTGAAGTAGCTCCTTTGACTGCTGAAACGCTTTCGCTTGCTCTGGCCCCCAATGCCATGGCTCCTCCTTTCTCAGCAGTTTGTGCAGGGGTGCCAGCAGCATCGATAAGTTTGGAAGAAACCGGTTATAATAATTCAGAAGCCCTAGCTAGGCTTTCAGTTCAGTCACTGAGGTGGGTGCAGGTGCATCCTGCACTGCCTGCACTTTCCCTGGTAATGGATGGAGGCCTGTGGCATCCACCCGATGTCCCAGGAATGTAACTTCCTTCTCCATGAAACTACACTTACTCCGTTTCAGGCATAGCCCCGCCTCTTCCAGCCGCTGTAGCACTTTGTCCAGTGTTTTTAAGTGATCCTGATCGTCACTTCCTGTTAGCAGAATATCATCTAAGTACACGGCACCTTTGGAATGCCCTGCAGAATGCCCTCCATAGTCCGTTGGAATATTGCTGGGCTAGAACTGACACCAAATGGTAACCTGGCATACGTGAACAGCCCCTTGTGCGTGTTCACTGTGACAAACTTTTTTGATTCTTCATCTAGCAATATCTGCTGATACGCATGACTCATGTCCAGTTTGCTGAATCTTTCTCCCCCAGCGAGCGATGTTAACATGTCCTCCATTCTCGGAATGGGGTACTGTTCCAGTGATGATACTCTGTTCACTGTTAACTTATAGTCACCACACACCCTTACGTTACCATCGGGCTTCAATACCGGGACTATTGGTGCCGCCCAGTCTGAAAATTTCACTGGTTCTATTACTTTGTCCCTTAGCAGGCGATCTAGTTCCGCCTCAACCTTGGTTTTCATTGCAAAAGGTACCGACCTTGGTTTAAAGAAACGAGGCGTGGCATCACTGACTACATGAATCTTGGCTGTGGCTCCCCTTAAGGTGCCCATTTCGTCCTTGAACACTAACTCATGCTTCATCAGCACTTCTTGCAGTGCCTCTGTACTGTCCTCCATTTTATTAATTGCCTGCCAGTACACACTCAACTCACTGATCCACCCTCACCCTAACAGGTTTGGCCCTGACCCTGCTACCACTACCACCGTAAGCTCTTTGGTGACTCCTTTGTGTTCCACTTGTACTTCGGCCACCCCCAAAATGTCCACCTTCTGTCCTGTGTAGGTTTTGAGACTAATGGGGCATGTACCTAGCTCTGGTACTTTTGCTTCCCCCCATCGCTTGGCGTACTCAGTCTGCGACATTATGGTTACACTACATCCGGTGTCAATCTCAAACTTTACTTGACCTCCATTCACTATCAAATACTGAGTGAGAGGGGGTACGTTGGGCCTTGAAGTGTCTATACTGTATATAGTGAAAACCTCCTCACTAGACTCACTAGACTCTTCCTCTTGTATGTAATTTGCCCGCTTTGTGTACTTCTCCCTCCCCCCTTTAGCATGCTTTGCCCCTTTAGCACTGCTTCTCTCACTCACTGCCCTTTTACAGACTTTCTTTAAGTGCCCTATTTTTCCACAATTGTGGCACTTTGCCTTTGCAAACCTGCAGTCCTTCGCATAATGGCTCGTCCCGCAATCCCCAACCCCGACTGGTGGACTTTTCACACCAGCTTCCATCTTGAAAACAGCTCCTCCCCCTGGTTTACTCCATTTCTCCTTGCTCATACTGTTTAAGTCCTTAATGTCCTTGTTAGCCATCTCCATGGCTTGTGCTTTTTTAAGTGCCGTCTCAAACGTTAATCCTTCTTCTGACAGCAACCTTTGCTGTATACTGTCGTCATTAACTCCGCATACTAGTCTGTCCCTTAACATGACTGTGAGCGTATTTCCAAAATTACAGTCCTGTGCGAGCTTCCGAAGCTCCTCCACATACTCAGTAACGCTTTCTTCCGGCCTCCTAATCCTCGAATTGAATTTCCATCTCTGTGCTATTTCACTAGGTTTCGGATTGAAATGATTCTTTAGTAGACTCACCAACTCGTCAAAAGATTTTTCTCCTGGCCGCTCCGGGCTCAGCAGATTCCTCATCCGTGTATAGGTTTGCGCTCCCACACAACTCAATAAAATGGCCCTTTTCTTTTCAGCACTGTCCACCTCGTTTGCCATAAAGAAATGGCTCAGTATTTCAATATACTCCTCCCAAGACTGCGACTTGCTGTCAAAAGGTGCCACGGAGCCTACCGTTCCTGCCATCCTTGGAGTCCGGTCACTTCAGTGAAAAATCAAACTCCGTTTCGACTCCCGCGGCCTAGCCTCGTGCTTTTCTGACTAGTTTGCTAACCAACCCGAGCACCTCTTCCAAATACTCCAAAACTCTTCCGTCCTTTATTCTCGTCGCCATATGTGGTATCTTGAGCGGGCCATAGATGGAGACAGACACAAACTTCATAACATGGTTTAATCAACTCTTGCACATAAAAGCTTCTGCCATGAGGCTGCATAAAGAAAGAGTACAACAGTACAGGTCAGACTTAACTCAGGAGAGCAATTGCCACAGCACCACCTGGTGGATCAGGTTACTCATAACCTCCCAGGTTACTACAGAGTGGGAGGTCTCTTCCTCCCTGATGAAGGGAAGAGCACCTCCCTGTTGGCCCTAGCCCCATCCACTAATGCCTGCAGTGTCACCTCGTCAAAGCGAGGAGCTGATCTCGCCCTCCCGCTTGTCATATTTTCTGCAGCTCTTTCACACTGCACAGTGAAGAAGCTTGGCAGTCTGCAGAAGAAGCAAGGCTTGCTGTGGACCTTAAATGCAGCAGCAATGATGACGTCATCGAAGGGGACTTTCAGTCATAAAAAACCCATTTGCAAAGGCTTCCCACACGTTGGAAATCAATTGGCCAATTAAGTTAAAATTACATCAATCTCCCACATCCATTTAGATTCGTGTGGGAAACACAAAATTCAGATAACACGACACCATCCCGCACCTGAGTTAAAATCCCCCCTATGAATCTGCAATTATTATTAAATAAGACGCAACAAAATAAGCAAGAAAATAAAGAGCAGATTATATGTGTCGAAAATTTTAAATTTCAGAATTTTGACCATTTTAAATACAATCGGGTAGAAATTGATGTAGGCCCGTTTTGTGCTGAGAAACACGTGCCTAATCATATGGGCTGGACAATATTGTTAAATTGGTCTGTGACCCTCATTACAATTATATAAAAGGACTGCCAGCATTAATCCTGCTGTTGATTGGCAGCTCACCTAATCGTCTAAGTCAACCTGCACCTCTTAAAGGGGAGGTGCACTTTGGCTGCTGGCCAACTGAAGGCAGCTCAGGAGTTGGCAGGAGAAACAGATGCTTCACGGGCCCCTCGCTTTTCCGACACTGCAATGGAGGTCGGCAGGAGGAGGGAAGTCCTCTTCCCACCAAGCAGCAGGAAGATATCCTGCCAAGCTTGAGCTTCTTCTTCTGCCAAACTGCTTGGCAGAAGTGGGCACAGGTGGCAGAAAATGTCAGCACCAGGAGCATCGCCCCACAGACCTGGCTCTACTGTAGGAAGTTTAATGACTTGACTAGGGTTGCTAAGGTAAGACTGCTAACTTCGATCTTGTATCATTCTCTGCATAACCCTGTACTTTATGAAGTCCCAGCACTCACCACCCTTCCCTCCCCCAAGTACCAGCATTCTCCTTCATTCACTGAGGCACACTTCACTCCACCTCCTACTGCTCCTAATGCAACACTCTGTACCTCCTACTCTATAGCCTTCACCTCATACCTCTGACCCTGGCGTGCACATCCTCAAACCATCTCACTAGGTGACCACAAACATTCTCCCTTCTTTCTTGCAGGCAAAGCTGATGAACAATAATAGAGAGGAAGTGAGGACAGTAGGAGGCAGAGCATCCATTCAAATCATCTGCACACTTGAGTAAGTCATGCAGATCACAGGGATGGGTTGCGTCAGGGTCGTCGCGAGTGACCAAGCAGGAGGAAACATCCTCCAGAGTTCTTGGCTATCTTATACACTACCCTTTCTCACTGAAATCTCACCCTCGCACACTAAGCATGACAAAGTACAGCTGTTTCCAGCAGTCACTCATCTGTCCCTGCTTATCCTTCATATTAAAACCTAAAACCTAATCTATAACTCGGAAGGTACACATCCCTAGCATAAAGAACTGCTCAAACAGAAATTAGCATATGAATGCTTAAAACGTCCTTTATACACTACTTTAACGGAGAACTGAACCCATTTAAAATCCACGCACACTAAAATCCACACAGACTATATTCGGCATAGTAAAAGGCAGAAAATATCAATGACTTATTTAATTAAACCTATTTAAAATATGTAAGCTTGATTAATTTAAGAATCAGCTTCCTCTATAATTCAAAACTGTAAGTCCTATCTTTACAAATCTTGGAGTGTACAATCATTATGTTAACTTGGAGTGCAAATTAACAGAAAAGATGCTGGTAAATCTGAGTTATATATGCAAATTAGGTTGATCACAAATAGATTTTCCTCTATAACTCAAACGCTGTATGTGCCTATTACACAGGCTAAGTACCACGGTATTGCGATGCTTTAAGTGACAGGGTCACTCTCAGGAAGCAATTAGGGATGGTTACTAGTGATTGTAGTGGGCATGCAATTGGGATGCGAGCGTTGTGGCTATATTACCTCCAAACACGCAACATAAATTGCAATGAACATTTTTGGTTCCTATTCACATGCATTTTAAAACAAAGGAGGAAAAATTGGGTAGAGCCCATTTTGAGCGCTAACCTTGCTGGGGTGCTAGCACCCCTACCCCGTAAATTCAGTAGTAGCGCCCCAAGAAGGAGGAGGAGCACTACTGGAAGCGCTCCACCTCCTTCTTGGGGTGCTACTACTCAATGTTGCACACTACGTGCAGCAGCGCCACGTCATTGCAGGTCTCCTCCCCTGATTAAAGGGGAGGGGCCTAGCACTGCACGCACCGGGGCCCTGATGGATCACCAGGGAACGGGGTGCCGTGGAAACAGCCCAGCGCTCAAGAGGCGTGCCAGGCTGAACGATCGCGGCCGACACCCTGCATACAAATATGAAAGGGGGCAGGTGCTGGCAGTCAGTCAAAATAAAAAATTTAATTGCGCTGCCGCCCACTACCGCCACTGCAAAACCGCCCCCAGATCCTGTTGCACATAACGCCCAGCAATAGGTCAGGGGGGCGTAAGGGAAGTTTGCAGCCGGGACGCAAATGGAGCACTGCGCACAGCGATGATGTCATCATCGCCGGCGCAGCGGAGCGAGCCGCTACCGGACTAACCTACTGCTGAATTTCATGGGAGGCGTTAGCGGCGCCGCGCCCGGACACGAGGGCATTTGCGTCCCATTAGCGCCCCCGAAGGCGCGAACAAGAGGAGCAAAGCAAGCCAATTTCTAGCCCAAATTCTTTATAGCTTGGATTTTTACTTGTTTAACATGATAGCTTAAAAACATCAACAGGAATGGATCACAAATTAGCACTTAGGTATATTTTTATTACTTGTACTTAACATTATGTCATAGATTAAAACACAAAACATTTGTTGTAATTCTGACCTTGGTACATTGAAGATAAATTAATTAAAATTTATGTCTAATTTGTCATTTGGTATTTGGTACATTAATGTAAATAAGACAAAGTTTAGCCTATGCATACTTATTAGTATGAATGCTGAAGTTTTAGAGCAGATGTGTTTAAAACTAGCTTTAATCTTGACCTTTTTATTAAAGATTTATCTTTGCTGTTTGCAGGTTCCTGACAGAGCAATGTACAAATTGCAGCACTAATCATAGATGGGTCTTCTTGTGACTCTGCCTGGTAGTCATGCTATAGAGGTCACAACCTAATTAATGTGGATCACTGTTCTAGCCCTCACTCTAAACTTAGTCAGTCTTAAAGGCCAAGTTCCAAGCTGCCACCAGGAACAATGGAGAATACGGGTATCTTAATAGGGCAGAAAGAAGCACAATCCATCACTTAGACCCTTATCAGATGCCAACCTTCAGTCAAATCCCTACACATAATTGCCAGACCTTTGATTGTTCAACAGGCCTTTGTGTCATTATGATAAATCTTCGTCTAAGCTCACCAAGAGGCACATTAGCCAATCACTTGTGACATTTGCCATTTTGGACCTGCCAGATCTACAAATATTGAATTGCTCAAATGTTGAATCAAATTAATGCATGAATAAATGAAAATGTACCTTTACAGTTTCCTGATTTTTGCCTTTCTGTTGGTGAGAATTCAGAGATTTTGTTTTGCTCAAATTGCCATTGCTGATTACTCTGTGGCTGGGAAATTGGTACTGAAAACAAAACGGCCTAGAAATTCAGTTGCCTTAGCGCCGCTTTTGAGGCACTAGAGGGACTAGCGCCAGAGTTATGGCCAGTTTAAAAATTCCCTGGGGCCCTAAATCGGCGTTGCACCGGTAGCGCTGCGCCGGCACCGATGACGTCATCGGTGTGCGCAGCGTCCCAGTTGCCATGCCGACGGGCCCTAGCGCCGAAATTCAGTTGCGGCCGCCTCGCCCGTGGCAGCCGCAACTAAGACTCTGGCAACAGAGTCTTGCATGAGTTTTGCGCTGGCGCATTAAAGGCCCCGCGGCGGCCGGCCGCTTTCCCGCCGGCCGCCTGCCCGCAGCTCCCTCCCCGGACTTCTCCCCCCCACCCCCCGGAACAGATGCAAGCCCGGCACTTGTCCGAGGTGCCGGGCTCATTTTTAGACAGATTTGCGCGGGCCGCGGCCGGGTGCAGGCAGCTCCTCCTTAACGGAAGGAGGAGGCCTGCACTTCCCGAGCCTGCCGCACCGCATCGGGTGCCGCAGCGCCGGAATTGCGGCGCGAAACGGCAGTTAGCGCCGATTTACCGCCGCAAAGACCCTTTAGTAGCGCCGGCAGCCGTTTGGGCGCGGCCCTGCTGAATTTTTGCCGCGCACAGGGGGACTTAGCGCCGGCACTAACTTCCGGCGCTAAAGCCCTGGCTAAGCCAAAACCCAATTTCTCGGCCAACAAATATAGTACTTGTCCTTAATGCATGGATAATGGCAATCACAGTAAATTAGGGTAGATGTTAGGAGGCGACTCTTTTCCCAGAGAACAGTGGACCTGCATACATAGATTGAGAGCCACTTCGCTCAGAAAAGCCCACTTCAGATTATTAGCTGCCAGAATCTTGCCTTTCTTTTGCCACAGATTGGCAATCTCATTGATAGCACCCATGAGGCCACCAGGCTGCCTAACAACAATTCCATGGCATACACAAATCAGAAAGGAATCCTTTCCATCATTGCTCAAGTGGTCTCAGACCATCACGACAGAACAGTGGGATCCTACTCTATCGTCCTGTGAAAGGTATTTGCATTTGTCTTGTGTGGCACAATTTTGCTATTCATAGAGAGGAACCCATGCAGCCAAGAGGACAGGAAGGCAAACCTACACCAGCTGTGGCTCAGTGGGTAGCACTCTTGCCTCTAAGTCAGAAGGTTGTGGATTCAATCCCACATCAGAGACTTGAGCACAAAAATCTTCAGTGTAGTGCTGAGGAAGTGCTGCTCTCTCAGGTGGACGTAAAAGGTCCCATGGCACTATTTTGAAGAAGAGCAGGGGTGTTATCCCCGGTGTCCCAGACAATATGTATTCCTCAATCAACATAACAAAAAAAACAGATATCTGGTCATTGTCACATTGCTGCTTGGGGGATCTTCTGGTGTGCAAATTGGCTGCTGCGTTTCCTACATTAAAAGAGTGACTACACTTCAAAAGGTACTTCATTGACTGTAAAGCGCTTTGGGACATCCTGAGGTCATGAAAGGCGCTATTTAAGTACAAGTCTTTCTTTTTTTGTTTTTCGCCTGCAGATGAGGGACAAGAAAAGGAAGCAATGGAAGGAGAAATGGTCTACACTGCTAGCCAGGTAGAATGATACATCAATGTGTAGACAGAAATTTAAGTTCTAAGCAGCACTTTAGCCCCGACCTACACTTGCCTCATACCAACATGTTGGGCCAAATCCCACCGCCACCCCCCCACCACCCCCAATGGCTTCACTACCATTCCGATATGTTTGGCCCCAAGATCAGCATTCATATGTCCCTTCTGGCCAAGGAATCAGAATCAGAAGAATCATTCAGTTTATTTTCCTGCTCCACGTGTGTGTTCCTGCATCAATGTTTGGCCTTCAGTGACACAGTAGGATGTGTATTGTCCACTTTCTAATCTCTAGCTCCATCTAAGTGTCACCACAAGTATGGTGGTACAGAGTTGCTCCTCAGTGGAGACCTTGTGATTTGCCTGTGGCAAATCCCCTGTTAATGTTGGGAAAATGGTCTTCTCACTACTGCATGCACCTCAGTAACTATGCTGGCTGGGATGGGGCGGTAGGAACACAAAAAACACCAAACTGTTTTGACAGAATGCTATACTTTAGTTTCAGACCTGACTTGCAGGATTACTGGGCTAAATATTGGATTGGACACAAAAACGGGCCCGGGCTGACCTTCGTACTGCCTGCTAATTACAATGATTGCAGCGTTCAGCTCAGCAGAGGGCCCAAGTTCGTGTGAGGCTAGCCTCCACTTCTTAAAGGCAGTCTGCACCTCTTAAAGGGGAGCTGCATTCTGCCTACAGCAGCTGCTGGAACTGGTTGTGGAGACAAGCATGACTGAATAATGGCTCAACAGGCCAGAGAATGTGCTCTAAGGTTCTCAGACACAGAACTAGAGGCCTCAGTGTAGGGGGTAGAAAGGAGGATTAAGGTCCTCTATCTGCAGGGGGCCTTGAGGCCCTCCAGACACACACTGCGGAGGCAATAGGAGCAGATAGCCAATGTGGTCAATGTCACATGTGTTGCCCCGAGGACCTGAATGCAGTGCCGAAAGAAGTTCAATACCTCACATGAGTGGTCAAGGTTAGTGAAAGCATTTTCAAATGCCGTCTCCCACCAACTGCACCAATAGCCTCACACACTGCTCAATGCACCACACCTCCATCAATCACCTAACAACAATCTCTATCAATCATGACTCATACCTTACATTCATAGCTTCACCTCACCCTCGCATACTTACCACTGCTGCAAGCCTCACACCTTGCACACACTGCCAGCTGTTCAACCACAACAGGCACATCACCCAAACATTGCACCAAACTCACTAACACACTTCCCTTTCTTGCAGGGCAAGGTGGCTCATAAACAAAGGCAGCAGCAGCTAACTGGTGGGGGAAGGGCAAGCTTGTATGCCCTTACCCAGGTGGAGGAGACACTGCTCGCCATTACTGGAGGGGCTGTCACTGAGGCTGTGGTGAGCGGCGAGGATGAAACCATTGAAGATGACAATATGCTTATGCCCAATCCTCCTTCTCACATCCCACTTCCCCCTCAGAGTGGCACAGCAGGTCAGCAATCTGTCCTCCAACAGATTACTAGGATGATTGAGGTACCGCCTCGAGGGAGTGGCAGTGGCTCCACAGAGAATGAACCTGCTGTCCTCTCTCAGGATGACAGCAATGTTTGGAATTTTTTTTGTGGTGGCTTTCTTTTTAGCATTGTGGCCAAGAGGACACTGTGATGTTCCGTAACAGAGGGATGTTAAAGTACAGAAATGAGCAATGGGGATCTAGGGTTACATTCAGGGGAACCGCAGTCTGATGATGTGCTCACGGACAACCCGTCCGGAACAGGGATGCACAGGCTGCCTCCTCCCTTCCTCCTTTTTTTAAATTTGTTTTTATGGGATGTGGGCATCGCTGGCAAAGCCAGCATTTATTGCCCATCCCTAATTGCTTTTGAGAAGGTGGTGGTGAGCCGCCTTCTTGAACTGCTGCAGTCCATGTGGTGAAGGTACTCCCACAGTGCTGTTAGGTAGGGAATTCTAAATTTTGACCCAGCGACGATGAAGGATCAATGATATACTTCTAAGATAGGGATGATGTGTGACTTGGAGGGGAACTTGGAGGTGGTGGTGTTCCCATGTGTCTGCTGCTCTTGTCCTTCTAGGTGGATGAGGTCGCAGGTTTGGGAGGTGCTGCCGAAGAAGCCTTGGCGTGTTGCTGCAATGCATCTTGTAGATGGTACACTCTGCAGCCATGGTACGCCAGTGGTGGAGGGAGTGGATGTTTAAGGTGCTAGAGGGGGTGCCAATCAAGTGAGCTGCTTTGTCCTGGATGGTGTCGAGCTTCTTGAGTGTTGTTGGAGCTGCACTCATCCAGGCAAGTGGAGAGTATTCCATCACACTCCTTACTTGTGCCTTGTAGATGGTGGAAAGGCTTTGGGGAGTCAGGAGGTGAGACACTCGCCGCAGAATACCTAGCCTCTGACCTGCTCTTGTTGCCACAGTATTTATGTGAATGGTCCAGTTAAGTTTCTGGTCAATAGTGATGCCCAGGATGTTGATGGTGGGGGATTTGGTGATGGTAATGCCATTGAATGTCAAGGAGCGGTGTTTAGTCTCTCACTTGTTGGAGATGGTCATTGCCTGACACTTCTGTGGCGCGAATGTTACCTGCCACTTATCAGCGCAAGCCTGAACGTCATCCAGGTCTTGTTGCATGTGGGCATGGACTGTTTCATTATCTGAGGTGTTGTGAATGGCACTGAACACTGTGCAGTCATCAGCGAACATCCCAATTTCTGACCTTATGTTGGAGGGAAGGTCATTGATGAAGCAGCTGAAGATGGTTGGGCCTAAGACACTGCCCTGAGGAACTCCTGCAGCGATGTCCTGGGGCTCCTCCACCTCCTCCTCCTCCTCAGGTGATCACAGAGCCCATGGTAACAAGGGCTGCACCCTCACGATGGCCAAGTTGTGGAGGATGCAGCAGACCACCACTGGAGGGCTCCGCCCGAGCGGTCAGGGCAGCGGAACCGTTGCTTCAGCACCCCAATGTTCTGTTCGATGACGTTCCTCATGGCAGCGTGGCCCTCATTATATGAGTGCTGGTCACGAGTGGTGGTGTTGCAGAGGGGAGGCATCAGCCGGGTGTAGAATGGATAGCCTTTGTCGCCAGAGCAGCCACCCTTGGATTCGATGTGATGGCTGGAAGATTGTTGACACAGCAGGCTGGCGCAGGATGAACACGTCATGACTGTTACCAGAATAGCACGCATTCACCATCGTGATGCGCTGGGTGTGGGCGCACACCAACTGTACATTAAGTGAGTGGTACCCTGTGCACTTACCATACATCTCACCATTGAGATGCAGCGGCTGCAAAGCCACGTGGGTGCAGTCAATGGCACCCTGCACCATGGGGAAGCCCACTATTCTGGCAAAGCCACTTGCATGCTCTTCCCGCTTCTCTCTGTTTAGAGAGAAGACAATGAAGTCACCATTCCTAGTGTACAGAGCCTCTGTGACCTCCCGGATGCAGCGATTAATGGTGATCTGCGAGAGGTTTGCAATGTTCCAGCCTGAAAAAATCTGTTGCAGAAAAAATTCAGGGCCACGGTCACCTTGAGGGCCACTGGCAGCACTGTCATCACCCTGCTCTGAGGCAGTAGGTCTGGTTCCAAGAGGTGAGAGTTCTGTGACCACCTCCTTGGTGAAGTGGGGCCGCCGAACACACTGCTCCTGGCTTAGGTGCAGGTAGGATAATTGTACCCTGAAGACCCAAGGCGGGTATGGCCTCCTGCTGAGAGCCCTCATCCTCCCACTGTGAGCAGCTTGTCTTCTTTTCTGCCTCTGCTCCATCTCGCCATCATGCTGCAGCCCAAGGGGAACTGCAAACATAGCCCCCATGACTGGGAGCAAGCGGTGTAAGAGGCCGCTGTAATGATCAGTAACCTGTCATTCTGGAATGGTACACTAGGTGGTGCTGTATGTATATAAGAGTGGGCTACCCACGATGCACTAGGCTACCCACAAGGCAGCAGTCAAGATGGAGGCCTCTACAGATACTGTACCTAGTCCACATGTGCTCAATAAAGTGTCTAGCAAAAGCTAGCTGTTCTTAATAAAAACGACTAGTTATTAATGAACACAACATGGTACCAGGATTGTTAAGATCTGCTGAATATTGTGCAATGCGACATGGAGAATTTGAAGCCACCAGAGCGTTTGAAACTCACAGGAAATGTCAACTACAATTGGCAGACTTTTAAACAACAATTCGAACTCTACATTGCTGCCATCGGGTACGGTACGAAGCCAGACGCGAGGAAAATAGCGTTGCTGCTCACGGTTGCAGGCCCACAGGCGATAGAAGTATTTAATACATTTATATTTAATTTAATCCAGAGGAGAACAGAGAAAAATTAAACGATGTGCTAAAGAAGTTTGATATACATTGTTCTCCCAAAAAGAATGAAACCTATGAGAGGTACATCTTCCGTTCTCAGACACAGCAGCAAAATAAGACTTTTCATAGCTTTTTGACTGATCTGAAACTGA
The DNA here is from genome assembly GCF_052327205.1 of Somniosus microcephalus. Classification (NCBI taxonomy): domain Eukaryota; kingdom Metazoa; phylum Chordata; class Chondrichthyes; order Squaliformes; family Somniosidae; genus Somniosus; species Somniosus microcephalus. Next base: position 308,651,936 of record NC_140989.1, read on the forward strand.
AAGCACAGACATGTAATTTCTCTGAGCTGAAAGCATCAATGATTCGTGTCCAGATTGTGTTTGGTATTCATGATAAAAAAAGTCAGGGAACGTCTGTTGAGAGAAACCGAACTAACATTGGAAATTGCTGTGAAAATGTGCCAAGCTAGCGAGCTAGCTCAAAAGCATGCCAAGACTTTCAGTGAAATCAATGATGATGCGATTGCAGTAAGTGCTGCTGATGGTGCTGTGTCCTACAAGGGGAAGAAACACAGGTAGGACAGAAGTGAAAAGCAATCGGAGGAAGGAATTTTTAATTGTAAACGCTGTGGTTACAAACACCAGTTAAAACAATGTCCAGCGTTTGGAAAAAAGTGCACAAAATGTCATGGAAAGAATCACTTTGCCAAACAATGCTTTTCAAAAGTAAAAACTAAGAAAGGGCAACGAGTTAATGTAATTGAGGACACTGATTTAAGTGAGACATGTTTTGTAGGAATGGTGTCATGTGACAATATCAAAAAAGGATACAGAAAATGTGCAGCCCTCAGGAATTAACAATGCTGAACATAAAGTTAATGCAGTAAAAGAGGACAAATGGATGATCCCACTGCAGGTAAATGGAGCATTAGTTACATTGAAACTAGACACTGGGGCAAAAGCAAACTTAATCAGTATGAGTGACATTAACAATATGAAAGAAAAGCCCAAAATAAAGAAAAAGTCAGTACTACTGAAGGACTATAATGGACAGAAAATAGATAGCTTAGGTGTATGCAGACTTAAAGTGACAGTCAAAGACAAAGTGCATCATCTCATGTTTTCTGTTGTGGCTGAAGGACTTGATTCACTACTGGGTGACAAAGCTTGTGAGGACTTAGAACTGGTCAAGAGAGTCTACCGTATAAACTGTGCCATAAGCAGACCAGATGACTCGGTGGATTCTGTAGTGAATAATTTCCAGGATGTGTTCAAAGGATTTGGAGTTCTACCATTCACTTACAAGATCCAGCTAAAGGAGGATGCTCAGCCAGTGATACATGCTCCACGAAGAGTTCCAGCACCCCTGAGTGACCGGCTCAAGAATGAACTGGACAGAATGACCACACTAGGAGTCATCAGGAAAGTCGAAGAGCCAACAGACTGGGTTAACTCCATGGTATGTGTAAAGAAAAAGAACAAAGATCTAAGAATATGTATGGATCCAAAGGACTTAAATGCAAACATAAAACGTGAACACTACCAGATTCCCAAGCGAGAAGAAATCACCAGTGAAATGTCAGGTGCCAGATACTTTACTAAGCTCGATGCCTCACAAGGATTTTGGCAACTAAAACTGGATGAAGAGAGCACCAAATACTGTACCTTCAACACACCATTTGGCAGGTATTGTTTCCTCAGAATGCCTTTCGGGATAATATCTGCATCTGAAATCTTTCATAGAGCGATGGAACACATAATTGAAGGTCTGGAAGGAGTCCGGGTCTATGTTGATGACATCATCATCTGGGGCTCCACACTGAAAGAACAAATGAGTGACTGACTAAAGTGCTACAGAGCATACGCCGGAATGGAATGAAGCTCAACAAAGCCAAGTGTCATATTGGCATCCAGGAAGTCACTTTCCTAGGAGATAATCTATCTGGTAAAGGAATAGAGCCAGATATGGAAAAAGTAAACGCCATACTCAAAATGCCCCGACCCACTGACAAAAAAGGAGTACTACGCATCATGGGGATGATAAACTTCATTGGAAAGTTCATTCCTAACTTGTCAGCCAAGACAGCCTGTCTGCGAGACCTGCTATGTGAAACAAATGAGTTCGCATGGACAGAAAGACATGAACAAGAGTGGATAAATCTCAAAACAGTGTTGACAACCATACCTGTACTCACCTTCTTTGACCCAACAAAGAGAATCAAAGTGTCAACGGATGCATCAAAAGATGGCCTAGGTGCGGTCTTGCTACAAGCAGAGGGTGAAGATTGGAAGCCTGTTGCCTATGCCTCCAGGTCTATGACTGATTCTGAGTGTCGATACGCCCAGATTGAAAAGGAATGTCTAGGCTTGGTAGTTGGACTAGAAAAGTTTCATGGCTACATATATGGACTTCCCACCTTCACAGTTGAAACAGACCACAGCCCACTGGTTGCCATCATAAAAAAGAACCTGAATGAGATGTCTCCAAGGATTCAACGACTCATGATGAAGCTGCAAAGATATGACTTTGAACTGATCTACACACCAGACAAATACATAGTGTTAGCAGATGCACTATCCCGAGCACCCACAATGAGTCATGTGAGCTCCACTGAAGAAGACGTGGATGTTCATGTGAGTATGGTCACTGCTGCGCTGCCCGTGTTAGACACAAAATCAAAGCAAATAGCAGAAGAAACAGTAAAAGATACAGGCCTAGAAATTCATTGTAGCCACTTTTGGGGCGGTAAAGTCGGGCAGCCGCTAAAGTTTGCACCCGGCGCAAAATCGAGGCCACTTCTCCGATATTCATTAGCTTCGCCCTAAGAGTTTGCTCGAGCGCTAGAACTGGCGCTGCACGCCTCTCTTTAGGCGCTAAGCCGGAGGTGCTGAGCGAGAGCGCCGAGGCCGGGCGCAGCGCAGGTGCGGCCATCTCGTGATTGACAGCAGACACCCTGGCGCCGGCCAGCTTTTAAGGGGGAAGGGTCGACTTGGTCTGCTACCACGCCCTGGATAGTGGAGCCCTCCAGCTAGGCCTGAACACTGCTGCTGGACCCAAATAGCGCCTGAAGCCATGCAGAAGGCCCGTGAATGAGCGCAGCGCTTCTCAGAGCTTGATCTGAGTGTGCTGGTTGGTGGTGTGGAGAAGAGGCGCCATATTTTGTACCCGGACAATGGCAGGAAGGCGCCGGTCCGCGTCTACCGGAGAGCCTGGCGGCATGTCGCCAGCAAGGTGTCAGCCAACAGCGAGGTCCCCAGGAGCGGTGTCCAATGCTGCAAAAAGTTTAATGACCTCACTCGGATTGTCAGGGTGAGTACCCTTTCCAGTGTCCTCCTCATCCTTGCATGTGCACCTCACATTATGGGCAAAGGGACCTGAAAGCCCTAATGGCCAGCCCTCATCCAGCAGCTATGGGACAGGCATGAACATCAATTGCACATTCTGCACTTAACACACTGGCCAAGCTATTCCACCATGGGAGGCAGTGCACACAAGATCAGGGCTACACACTGGCCAGGCTATTCCACCATGGGAGGCAGTGCACACAAGATCAGGGTGACACACTGGCCAGGCTATTCCACCATGGGAGGCAGTGCACACAAGATCAGGGCGACACACTGGCCAGGCTATTCCACCATGGGAGGCAGTGCACACAAGATCAGGGCTACACACTGGCCAGGCTATTCCACCATGGGAGGCAGTGCACACAAGATCAGGGCTACACACTGTACTTAGAGGCCGTCCTTTCTCTTGCAGGCCAAGCTGGCCAATAATAAGAAGAGCCGGACTGCGACCGGGGGAGGCCGACCCCAGATCCAGCCGCTCACCGAGCTGCAACATCGCGTGGAGCGCATCATGGGTGGCCGGGTGATTGGCCCCGTTGCATGTGGAGATGCCGACCCTGTTCTGGGCACCAATGGTAAGGACATCACCTTTTGGACCTCTCTCGTCCCACTTGCGCATCAGATCTACATCCTTTGCCACTGTCCGACCAATGCGCTGAATGCCACCACTCATGCATCCCTCGCTGACGCCCTCTCCTCACTCTAAAGCTACTCTTGTGCCTTCCTGCTTTCAGATGGTGAGGAGGAGGTCCCTGAACTTGCCAGTGACAGCCCCTCAGAAGAGGAGGAGGAGGAGGAGCAAGAGGAAGGCGGCCCATCAGGGGAACCCTCAGCCGCGGCAACCCATGCGAATGTAGGGGACACGTCTTCCCTGGAGGGGAGCGTGGCGGAAGTGTCAGAGGGGAGGGGAGCTCATGGGACCTGCGGCCTGCAGAAACGTGGGAGGGGGGTGGAAGCTCAGCGGCCTTCTCCCCAGAGGGGGGAAGGGTCGGAGGGGAGTCCAATTGCTGGGCCCAGCGGCGTCCAGCAACGCAGGAAGGGTCGGCCAGCTCGGCGGCCTTCTCCCCAGAGGGGGGAAGGGTCGGAGGGGAGTCCAATTGCTGGGCCCAGCGGCGTCCAGCAACGCAGGAGGGGTCGGCCAGCTCGGCGGCCTTCTCCCCAGAGGGAGAGTCCGGCCTCCAGTCCGGAGATGGTCTTCGCCGAGGAGATGGAACGCCTCGAGGACTTGTCCGCGGACTCGGAGCGCCGGCACACGGAGCTCATGGGGGTAGTGGCACGGTTGCCTGAGGCCATCGAGTCCCTCTCTCGGAGTGTGACCGACATCGGGGCCTCACAGGCCATCAGTTTGGCGGAATTCGGGGCAGAGCAGGCAGCGAGTCGGGCGGCATTCGGGGCAGATCAGGCAGCGAGTCGGGCGGCATTCGGGGCAGCTCAGGCAGCGAGTGGGCAGCTGATCAGTGGTGCCGTGCAGTCACTGGGTGCTCTGATGAGGTCACTGAACAGGTCAACACGGGCACTCACTGCTGCCACACTCGTTGTGTCAGCCAGGCATCGCCAGGGCACCCGGCACGCTGCAGCAGCACAGCGGTCTGTCCCTCGGCAGATTGATGCGCGTGCTGCAGTGCTGGCCCGGGCGAGTGCCAGTGTCTCAGGCGATCAGCGAGCGCCTGCCATCCGCCAGCTTGCCCCCATTCCTCCAGCCGCCACTGCCACTCCCCCAGTGGAGTTGCCAGGAGCTGCTGCAGCGACTGATGCTGGCCAGCCACAGCTGCAGCATTCAACAGCCGCCCGCTCGACGGCCAGACCTCGACTAGGCCGACCCCCAAGGGCATCTGCCGTCACGACATGTGCCCCTCTGGAGCCTGCCCCCAGCCTTGCAGCAGCCAATGGCCTTACTTTGAGGAGGAGCAGAAGGGCGGGCAGGGGCCACACAAAGATGGCCAAGGCATCGCCCTAGCGGGCCAAAAAGTCGAATGTGTGGCCAGTTGTGTTTGTTTTTTGAGGCCGAGAATTGGATGTTTGTTTTTTGAAGGCCGAGGATGTGATGTTTGTTTTTTACGAAGGCCGAGGATGATGGCCATTTTAGTTGCACTGTTTTGTTAATCCTCTCCAGGTTGTGGGAGCGAGTAATGTGTTTGAGTGTTTTTTGGGGGTTTCGTCTGTTTTTGGTTTTCATGTGGGGAGGGCCCTGAGTTTGTACAATAAAGCATTTTATTTATTAACATTGTCCATGTTTGATCTTTGAAGTGTTTGTTGCCTTAACCGGCTGAGGACTTGCGGAGCGGCTGCAATCATGTTCTTTCATTGGCACAAGCCATTCCCTGACAGGGGGCCTAGAAGTGACGTTCAATAAGCCGCCGACGGGCGGCCCTTGGACCTTCTGCCTCCCTCCTGGGCTGGTACTCCTCGTCCTCCTCCTCCTCATGCTCCTCCTGCTCCTCCTCCTGAGGTGGTGGTCCAACGTGAGGTGGCAGTGCCTGAGTCCTGCGGATAGCCAGGTTGTGCAGCATGCAGCAAACGACGATGAATTGGGAGACTCGCTCCTGCGAATACTGGAGGGCTCCCCCGGAGCGATCGAGACAGCGGAACCGTTGCTTGAGGACGCCGATTGTTTGTTCTATGATGTTCCTAGTCGCTTGATGGCTCTCGTTGTATGCCTCTTCAGCAGGGCTCGTGGGCGCGCGGAGCGGGGTCATGAGCCAGGTACACAAAGGATAGCCTTTGTCTCCGATAAGCCATCCTCTTGGGTGAGGCTGTGCCTGGAACATGTCAGCCACAGTTGTCTGTCGCAGGATAAAGGCATCGTGGCTGCTGCCTGGAAAGCGGGCATTGACAGCTAGGATGCGCTGCCTGTGGTCACACACCAGCTGTACGTTGAGGGAATGGTAGCCCTTCCGGTTGCGGTAATCCTCGGCATGCTCCAGAGGTGCCCGCAAAGCCACATGCGTGCAGTCAATGGCGCCCTGCACCATGGGGAAGCCCGCTATTCTTGCAAATCCCACTGCACGCTGCTGCTGCTTGTCCAGGGTCATGGGGAAGGAGATGAATTGATGTCTGCTTCTGAAAAGGGCATCGGTCACCTGGCGGATGCAGCAATGCACAGCGAACTGGGAGATGTTAGCGATGTCCCCAGCAGCGGATTGGAAGGAGCCGGTGGCATAGAAGTTGAGAGCCACCGTCACCTTCACTGCCACCGACAGAGACGTCCTGCGCATCAGCTGTGGCTGCAGATCTCTGTGAAGCAGCTGGCAGATGTCTGCAACCACCTCCCTTCTGAATCGCAGTCTCCTAACACACATCGCGGCAGACATGGTCAGATAGGAGGACTGCTGGCGGTATACCCTGGGTGGGTAAGGCCTCAGTTGGCGTTGCCTGTTGCCCCCTCTGTGTCTAGCCAGAGCTGCCACTCTCTCACGGCGTCTGTAAGCCCTTCTGGCATAAGGCTGAAAGTCAGCGTTGGCACCCAATGCAGCCCCCATTATATGCTGGCAAACACTGAGCTCTCAATGAAGGCAAAGATAATTGCTAAGCTCTGGCCTGAGCCAAAAATACCTGTCCTAGTGTTGGTCCAAACCAGTAAGCTCTCCTCCTTGGTCTCTCTCCAAAAAACTGTTGCACAAGAGTGAATGCTGCAAAATGGCTGGCCTTTATAGTGCAGGGTAAGTGCCCTTTAATTAGCGCTCCCCGCGGCCCGCCTCGGCTGTGTACCGTTCCACTTCACAGCCGTTAGGGCCGCCTGGCGCACAATGGGCCAGCGCGAGTGAAGTTCCGGTTCGGGGCGCACAAAGGGCGTTGCACGACGAAATGACGTCATGATCTGCGCGCGCAGCAGGGCGCGCGCTAAGACTTTGCGCCGGCGCTAAATGTGTACTGAAGTTGGGGCGAGGCGCAGATCGCGCTGCGCCCGGGCGCTAAGCGCCTAGCGCTCGAGATCTACTCCTCCTAAGGCGCTAACGGCTGGCGCGCCCAACTGAATTTCTAGGCCACAGTATTACAAACAATAATAGAGAACATTCATCATGGTTGGCCAAAAGGTTCCTGTCCAAAATATTTTCACATAAGGTCAGAATTGAGTGTCGCAAGTGGACTATTACTAAAATAGAACAGAATAGTCATTCCACAGGCTCTACCTCAAGACATGCTCAAAAGGATTCATGAGGGACACCTCGGAATTGAAAAATGCAAAAGGAGAGCAAGAGACACTGTTTATTGGCCTGGCATAAATAAGGACATTGAGAACATGATAGGCAAATGTGAGACATGTCAGAAACACCAAAACAAACAAGCAAAGGAACCAATGATAGTAGCTGACATACCAACAGCACCATGGCAAAAGGTTGGTATGGACCTTTTTCATTTAAATGGTAAAGACTATCTAATAGTGATTGACTACTATTCTAACTATCCTGAGATGGCGCTGCTCTCAAGCACCACAGCAAGCAGTCTCATAATGCATGTGAAATCCATCTTCGCCAGGCATGGAATTCCCAGGATTGCCGTTAGCGACAATGGTCTGTGCTTCAACTGTAAGGAGTGGCAACAGTTTGCAGCACATTATGACTTTCAACACATCACATCCAGTCCTTTGTATGCTCAGTCGAATGGTAAGGCAGAGAAAGGTGTTCAAGTTCTCAAGCAGCTACTGAAGGAAGCGACAGAAAGCAAGTCTGATCCTTATCTCGCCCTGCTGAGCTACCGAGCCTCACCTTTAGACTCTGGTTCTTCACCTGCTGAACTCCTAATGGGTCGCAAGTTGCGTACCACGCTACCCTGCTGTGCAAAAGAAAAGCAGAGTAAGGAACTGAGACAGAGACTTCAACTGTTAAAGCTGAAACAGAAATCATACTATGACAAGTCATCCAAAACTCTGAAACCATTGACAAGGGATGATGGTGTCAGGATTGAGGATCCAGATGCATGGAACAGCAAAGCTACAGTTCTTGAGGAAGTAGGACCAAGGTCATACACTGTTAGAACTGAGGAAGGACAGATTCTCAGGAGGAACCGCCGTTACCTTCCTAAAAACACAAGAGACTATCGAAGAGCAAATCAATGACAATGCCGCAACTGAATCTTGTCACTCACCACCAGAACAATCTAACACAAATACACATACAGGCTCTCATGAAAACACATCAGACTTACCTGTGCTGAGAAGATCCACACGTGAAGTAAAAAAGCCTGATAGACTTAATCTTTGAGTACAAAGAAAACTACATTGAAAATGTATTGACTGTTGAAGATGTTTATGTTGTTATTGATTGATATTGATTGATACTGATTTTGTTTAACCTCAAAGAAAGGGGGATGTAATGATCAGTAACCTGTCATTCTGGAATGGTACACTAGGTGGTGCTGTATGTATATAAGAATGGGCTACCCACGATGTACTAGGCTACCCACAAGGCAGCAGTCAAGATGGAGGCCTCTGCAGATACTGTACCTAGTCCACATGTGCTCAATAAAGTGTCTAGCAAAAGCTAGCTGTTCTTAATAAAAATGACTAGTTATTAATGAACATAACAGCCGCCAGTAGCAGCCAACCACCTCTCAACACCCAGCAGCACTCCCTGCACAGTTTACCAACTTTTCAAATCTCTTCCAGCAACTCAGTACTCATACAAACTCTGCAAGAGCCAGTACATAACAGTAAGCAACTAACCTGCAAGTTGGATGTATCCCTTTAAGTAGTGCTGGTGGAGAGGTCCCTCATGCAGCTGAACGCACATTCAGCTGTGCGTGTTCAGGCCCTATCAAAAATGTCATCCTGCATTTTCAATTCACGGATGTTGAATAAAGCGGCGAGGTTGAAAATGGCAGGCCGTGCGTCAAATCAGTGTTACACACTGACTGACGTCATAATCTGCCTACACTGCATACTGCCGGCGCACGCAAATACCGCCCGTGCCATCGCCCTCACCAAGATGCCGTTCAGCGCGGGCTGTCCCGGAAGCGGGTGGTCAAAACTACCGGCGCTACTCAGCTGAATTTAATTACATAGGACATATGGCACAGGAACAGGCCATTCGGCCCAACCAGTCCATGCTGGCGTTTGTGCTCCACACGAGCCTCCTCCCGTCTTTCCTCATCTAAATCTATCAGCATAACCCTCTATTCCCTTTTCCCTCATATGCTTGTCTAGCCTCCCCTTAAATGCATCTATACTATTTGCTTCAACCACTCCCTGTGGTAGCGAGTTCCACATTCTCACCACTCTCTGGGTAAAGAAGTTTCTTCTGAAATCCCTATTTTTGGTGACTATCTTATATTGATGGCCTCTAGTTATGCTCTTCCCCACAAGTGGAAGCATTCTCTCTGTATCCACTCTATCAACATTTTTCATAATTTTAAAGACCTCTATTAGGTCACCCCTCAGCCTTCTTCTTTCAAAGAGAAAAGAGACCCAGCTTGTTCATCCTTTCCTGATATGTATACCCTTGTATTTCTGGTATCATCCTTGTAAATCTTCTCTGCACCCTCTCCAGTGCCTCTATATCCTTTTTATAATATGGCGACCAGAACTGTACGCAGTACTCCAAGTGTGGTTCGATACAGGTTTAACATTACTTCACTACTTTTCAATTCTATCCCTCTAGAAATAAACCCTCGTGCTTTGTTTGCTTTTTTTATGGCCTTGCTAACCTGTGTCATGATTTTTAGTGATTTGTGTATTTGTACTCCTCGATCCCTTTGTTCCTCTACCCCACCTAGGCTCGCACCCTCCAAGTGATAAGTGACCTCCCTTTTCTTCTTACTAAAATGTAATACCTCACATTTGTCTGTGTTGAACTTCATTTGCCAATTATATGCCCATTCTGCAAGTTTATTAATGTCCTCCTGTAATTTGTTGCAGTCCTCCTCAGTAGTGACTATCCCCCCCAATTTAGTGTCATCCGCAAATTTAGAAATTGTGTTTTTGATTCCTAAGTCTAAATTGTTAATGTAAATTGTTATCAGCAGTTGCCCCAGCACTGATCCTTGTGGAACACACCTTCTGCCACTGTGAATAGCTACCCTTTACTCCTACTCTCTGCTTTTTGTCCTGAAGCCAGCCAGCAATCCATTCTGCTACTTGTCCCGTGACTCCGCATTCTCTGACCTTGTTCATCAGTCTATTATGGGGTACCTTAACGAAGGCCTTTTGAAAATCCAGATAAATTACATCTACTGCGTTACCATTGTCTACTCTCTCTGTTACCTCTTCAAAAAATTCAATAAGGTTGGTCAAGCAACACTTTCCCTTTTGAAATCCATGTTGACTATTCATTATTATATTTTTGGTTTCTAGATGTTCTTCTATTTTCTCCTTTTGTAGGGATTCCATTATTTTTCCTACCACCAATGTTAAGCTGACTGATCTATAATTCCCTGGACATGTTCTATCCCCCTTCTTAAATATCGGTATTACGTTAGCTATCCGCCAGTCTCTGGCACTATACTTTTTTCTAATGAATTATTAAATATGCGTAGTAATGCCTCTGCTATCTCTTCCCTAGATTCTTTTAAAAGAGGGGTTTTGTCCTCTGAGTTTGATTAATTTATTTAATACTAGCTGGAGTGCCCGGTGGTGCCGAGGGTTTTTTTGAGGGCATGTTGTTATGAAAAAAGTAGAAATAATTTTAATATATATAAATTAGTTTGTCTGTCTGTGTGGGAAGGAGAGAGAGAGAGAGGGAAAGAGAGAGAGAGAGGGAAAGAGAGAGGGGGAAGGAGAGAGAGAGAAAGGGGGAAGGAGAGAGAGAAAGGGGGAAGGAGAGAGAGAGAGGGGGAAGGAGAGAGAGGGGGAAGGAGAGAGAGGGGGAAGGAGAGAGAGAAAGGGGAAGGAGAGAGAGAGAAAGGGGGAAGGAGAGAGAGAGAAAGGGGAAGGATAGAGAGAAAAAGGGGGAAGGAGAGAGAGAGAAAGGGGGAAGGAGAGAGAGAGAGGGGGAAGGAGAGAGAAGGGGAGAAGGAGAGAGAGAGGGAGAAGGAGAGAGAGAGAGGTGGAAGGAGCG